>NW_020955513.1:579906-708080 GCF_003031625.1 Empidonax traillii
CATCAGTTTGGCAACACTCAGTGAAAAGCCACATAGTTAATACCACTCAATTCAGTACTGTTCAATCTGTGAAACTTTCTTTGAAAAATTCCTATTTTGAAGACCTGGGATAAATAAAAGTCAGACTCAAGATAGCAAATTGTCTGCAGCTCTCACTTTCTATGTACGTTTCTATGAGAACAATGTTGTTGTAAAGGGAAAAAGTATTTTAGAAACTTCCTGGAGATATTTTTATCTACAGAAGCAAGAAAGAACTTCCAAACACCCGTTAAAATTTTCCTGTGCATTTTCCAACATAGTAAAGGAGGAATACAGTACCTGGTCAAGTTATGTTCAAAGCAGGCAGTTGATAGACTGGCACATGAGCTTATTTTCAGTCGACTTAAAACCATTCAAAATTTTTTCAGCACAAGGGTTGCTGCTATGGCACAGCGTCTGATAATTGTTTCTGGAGGCAGTCCTGAAATCTGCCCTAGTTGTATGTCCCACAGTTCACTACAGGAAAAGCATGTTATACCAGAGCTTGCAAGCAGCTGGATATTCCAGCTTATCCTGGAGTCCCTTAAGCTGCACATCCCACTGCTGTTTGCACAACTCTGACATTCATACAGCATGTGAGGGTCGGGCTGGGGAACACCACAAATGCAGCTAAAATGCTTTCTGCCCAACCACCAGTTTCTCAAGGGATGGAAATGATCTCCTTCAAGTCTGAGACGCTACCATGAAAGGCACTATAAATAGCCTTTCCTCACTTCCACCAAGGAAAAGAGAAAATCGCTGTACTTACGGAGCAGCAGTTCTTTGTCTGTAGAAATATAAACTGAGCTAATTTCTTCACTTTATGGCAGTCCTGAGTGCTTGCAGCAGTGACAAGGTTGTCTCTGCACATGCACTAAGAAATAATTCTAGGGTGGGGAGGAAATGCCAGTAAGAGACTCGAATTTGCTTTTTCAGAAAATGAGTCATTCAGCTTGACTTCTGAGTGCTGCCTGTTTTCTTATCGTCGCTCACAGGGACAAATTAAGGTTACATGCTGGCTAATGCTTGCTTTCTTGATTTTTCCTGTTTGAGTCCTGCTGTACTGTGTGTTTTGGGACAGCATGAGACAGTACCAAACAGCAATCTTGCTTTACTGACAGAGAATTTCCTGTGTTTTCATATCTTAAAAGAGAAGGGTGATGTTATTACGAGTTGGTGGTTCATTACCAATTGCAATGCTCAGGTTGGTTTGCTAGTAGGTCACCTCTGAGGCAAGTTACAGCACCACGGGTGATCCCTTCCCTGCTCCCTCACACCCTAACGTTTCATGCTCAAGTGGTTACAGACAACACACCCAGAAGAAGTGATGTGTCTGATTTTCCTTCTCTCAGTGCCTGCTTTCTTATCCCCACCTGTGTTACAGCATCCCAGTCTGTGCCTCTCTAATTCCCATTCCCCTCACTGTGCCTTTAGCGCTTCAAGGATTCATTAAGGTCTATAGGATTTCTTGTTTTCTGGTGCCCTCTACTGCTGTGTATTTTCTAAAAAGAAACACCTGAGCTGCTTATGTTTTTTTCTGTTCAGGTTGCAATCAATTCCAGCGGGGGTCTGCTAACTGAGAGAGGCCTTCTTGCAGCTGGGGCCATCTTCACAGCTTCCATATTCTTGTGTTTTTTCTAGGACTTCTTGCAAATTCTATAGAACTTGTAACAGAGAACCACAAACTATAACTGCTACGTTATTTACTAAATTTAGAGTACAGCAGAAAATTGAAAGCACTTCTGCAGTTATATTGCACTGTTATTTTGTAGACAGCCATCTTCCAACATGGAGAGAGCCGGACTAGATTGCTGTTTAACCAGCACTTGTTGAAATCTGACTGGAAATCTGGGAATTACCGCCTGGGCACACCTATAGTGTAATGAAGGTAAAGAAGAGAGGGTAGTGCTGGTGGTCTAAGGACCAAGATGCTAAGGCCTAAGACTAAGGTCAAAGTGACAGCTTACGCCCATTTTGGTGTTTGATCTCTGAAGGAGGGAAAGATGGATGCTTTCTCACTGGTGCCACTTAAAGATGGCATTTTTAAAAAGTCTTGGCAAAACTAATTCTGCTCCCACTGACTTTGCTGATTTTCTGTGAGGAAATCTTTAGAAAGTCTGTGTTTGAGTGGAATGAACGTCGAATTTTGCAGAAGCCTTGCATAGTCCTGTCTTTTTACTCTTGTTTTCTATACGCTGAGTAGTGGAGGCAGTAACACTCTGTGACTGTGTTAAAGTGCTTCAACATCTAAGAGCTGAAGGCCCAAGTTAGTGCGGTATGATGATTAAGAGGCTCCCTCTAGCGACTACTATCTTATATTTGTTGTTTCGGAGAACGGTTGATACACAGTCCACCTTTCTAAAAGTCATCGTACAGTGATGGTTTTTTTCCTGGAACTCTGATTTACACCAGGTCTTCAAGGCCCAGATGCCCAGGAGCAGTTGCAGAGCCTTACCTGTCGTGCCGGACCAAGTAATATAGATTTGTGACACCGGGAAGGAACCTGATTCCTGGGAAGGAACTTGGTTTGTGTATTCCAAGACTGCTCTGAAATATTAGCCAAACTGCAGGAAGTGGAGGTGAGTGGGAGAGGCACTTCAAAAGGGCACTCTTGATCTGGGGTAAAGCAATAATTCAGATGCTCCAATTCCTGCCTAAGGCTCAACTTATCAACTAGCTGGTAAGTAAAACTATTAATATACTTAAAAAGCTGTAATGAATGTAGTTGTCCACATGATTTCCAAGAGGAGACATAATCCAGTGCTGTTTCCTATTGCATCACAGAATGGATTCATATCACCTGGCTTTCATTACCAAAAAAATTAACTGTTTACATCTAAACCTGTCATCCAGACTCTCTTTATGATCAATGGTGAAAGACAGTCACAGTGATGGCAGTCCAGCTGTCCTATACTGCTATTCTAGGATGAGATGAAACATTCTTTGAAGGTTCTGGTGTCTTTAGTGTCTGTACAGAGAAAATTTTTATGGCTCTGTATTCAAGCTAGATTGAAGATATATTCTGTATTGCATTCTTGATGTGTGTTTCTCAAGAAAGGCATGGAAAGGCAGTGACACATACATGCTGTGGGAGATCATGGGAGTCCCAGAGAGCCCCATGTGAGTACCTGGAGAAGCCTCTGGATTTCTTTGAGAAACTATTTTTTTCTGCAGCACTGGTGAGGCCTCACCTATAATCCTGTGTTCAGTTTTGGGCCCCTCATGACAAGAAAGACATTGAGGTGTTGGAGCATCTCCACGGAAGGGCAACAAAGCTGATGAAGGGACTGGAGTACAAGTCTTATGAGGAGCTCATGAGGGAGCTGTGGTTGTTTAGCCTGGAGAAGGGGAGGCTCAGGGGAGACCTTTTCACTCTCTACAACTACATGACAGGAGGCTGTAGCAAGGCGGGCGTTGGTCTCTCCTCCCAAGTATCAAGCAATATGATGAGAGGAAATGGTCTCAAGTTGTGTCAAGGGATGCTTAGATTAGATGTTAGGTAACATTCTTCCCTGAAAGGTTTGTCAAGCATTGGAGCAGGTAGCCCATCCAGAGGGCTCCTAACTACCTGTGCAGAGGCACTACCCTTAGCCCGCTCCCACAGAAGCTTTTGCTGCTGGGTGAGTGAGTAGTTGGAAGTTAGATCCAAGTCTGTGGGTTGTATAAATGCATGACAGCTCATCTGAGTGGAATGCAGCTGAAGTCTCAGTTTGTCAGGTGAAAGGATTTTGTAACAGGATTGAGTGAGAAGGTGCTTCCTTCTATAGCAGGTGCAAGTAGACAAGCACAGAGGCAGAACTCACCACTGTCACTGCTGAGGATGCCTGCAAGCTGTACTTGAAACCTGAGCTTTCTTGCTAAGCAGAAGAAAAGGCCCTGTCTGTCTGGAAAGTCCAAATAAAGCAATACTATGACTATACATGCATGTCTGATGTGACAGGGCTTTGTGATTGTGTCCAGAAGGAGAAGAAATAAATTAATAAAGTTAAATAAAACAAAAAATGGATAAAGAAAAAGAGAGAAACTATTGCACCCGTGGAGCTGGTTCAGTATTTTAAAAGAATTGAGAGACTCAAATAAATTAATTTTCATATGTAAATTACTGTACAAGTAGAGTGCTCACATGCTTTACAAAACAGCCTGGGTGACACCAGCTGCTACAGCCTGTCCCTGTAGGAGAGGTGCTCCATCCCTCTGATCATCTTGGTAGCCCTTCTCTGGACTCACTACAACAGGTCAATGTCCTACCTCTCCTGGGAACTCCAGAGCTGGATGCAGTACTCCAGGTGGGGTCTCACCAGAGCAGAGCAGAGGGGCATAGTCACCCCTCTCAATCTGCTGGTGATGCCGCCTTTGGTGCAGCCCAGGACATGATTGGCTTTCTGGGCTGTGAGAGCACACTGCATTGGAACAATAAGGCAGCGTTTAGCCACAATGGTGCCTAATGTTGCCATTCTGCCTGGCTCTTCAACACCTTCATAAATGACTTGGATGCAGGGCTGGAAAGGATACCACGCAAGTTTGAAGATGACACAAAACTTGAAGGAGCTGTTGACTCCCTCAAAGGCAGGGAGGCCCTGCAGAGATACCTCGACAAATTAGAGGACTGGGCAATCACCAACCACATGAAGTTCAGCAAGGGAAAGTACTGGATTTTGCACCTGGGATGGAGCAACCCTGGATGTTTGTACAGACTGGGGAATTGGCTTCTCAGAGTTTGCAGAACAATCCATTCATGCTAGGAATATAAGGATGAATAAATTATAAATCAGAATTTCTCATACCTGGGAGAGCTTGCATATACATTGAAAGTGTGTAGACTCAGGTACGTAAACAGAGGGAAACAGAGTACGTAAACAGAGTTAATAACAAGGTGGGCCTGGTCCATACTACAACAGTGACCGAAGTTCTTTAAATGTTTAAACTCACAGTTTTTCTGACAATGAGCCCAGGATGTAAAACCCAGTTCTGTGCTATTCAAAATTACTAGTTCTGTCTGGGTTTGTGTCCACTGTGCTCACTTTCAAATTCTTCCTCTCAACTAAATACTGCATGCTGAGAAATAAACCAGAAATATTTCTCTTTCCTTTGGCAAACCAAAGGCAGTTCAAGGAAGCAGTTTTGTTGTGGTCATTTTGGGGTAGGGGTTTTTTGTTTGTTTTGTTGTTGTTGGATTTTTTTCCCTCAAAAGCAAAGGGCTCTGTTAATTAGAGGGCTGGCAAATCACAAACTGTATGAAGTTTAACCTGGGCAAGTGCCAGATTCTGCATTTGGGATGGGGTAACCCTGGTTGTGTGTATAGCCTAGGGAATGAAGGGCTGAAGAGCAACGTTGCAGAAGGAGACCTAGGGGTCCTGGTCAATGGCAAGTGAATATGAGTCAGCAGTGCCCTGGCAGCCAGGAGGGCCAACAGTGTCCTAGGGGGCATCAGGCAAAACATCACCAGCCGGTCGAGGGAGGGGATTGTCCTGCTCTGCTCTGCACTGGGAGGCCTCACCTTGAATATTGTGTGCAGTTTTGGGTGCCACAATTTAAGAAAGATATTCAGCTATTACAAAGTTGGACTTTGATGATCCTCCTGGGTCCCTTCCAACTCAGGATAGTCTATGAATCTATGATTATTCATAGAATTAATTCATAATTAATCATAGAGTTAATTCATAATTAATCACAGAATCAGGAAGAAAAGATTACTTCATTGGCCTTGGTGCTCCAGAAACTTTTTCTTTCTTTTTCTCTTTTCCTTTCTATTTTTCTCATTTCGTTTTTCTCATTTCCACTTGAAGTGTCCGAAGCAATTACACTCAGTTTAAAGGGGAGAGGTTTTTTTTTTTTTAGCAGCTCGTTCTGTGCAGAGATGGAAAGAAATGGGAGATGCGGTTCAGTGTGTGCGCTGCTGCCCTCGGGTGGGGACAGACAGGCAGTACTGAAAGACTGTACGAGACTCCAGCTCCCTCAAAACCGTGATGAGGATGACGATGATAAGGATGACGATGATTGTGTGAGGTTATAAAAAACCCCTGATGATGGAGTCAATAAAATTAACACTTTTTTGGCATGTTCTCAGTATAGTAGTGATAAACACAAGAGAGTACAAAGCCAAAGAAAGCTAGAAAAAAGGATTCTTGATAGAGCAAGTAAAGAAAGAAAGGAAATAAGTGATGGAAGAAGTAGCAGACTATGTGCTTCTCCTGTTTCCACTGCTTATTGCTTCCACTGATGGTGAAAGATATGTTCGTGGCAGTTCTAAGAGGTTGGAAAGTATACCATCATCATTTTACAGACAAAGAATGCCAGACTCGACCTCATTTCTCATCAGCCTGCTCGGCTTGTTTGCATCAGCTGTGACTCACTTCCAGTGTAGCAGCTCAATAGTATTATCCTACTGGTTGAGCCCTGGTAATTTTGGCTGGTATTTGCAACTGATAACTGAATACAGACAAAAGATGACCCATCATGAACTTTCTCTCAAAAAAATTAACAGTTTGATGAAATGCCAGACTAGCACAGGATTGAAAGGTTACATGGAGCAACGGAGACAGTGGGGGAAGTCAGGCAGCAGCAACAGCAGCACGGGTCTTCTTGCTGTTCCCTCAGCTTTACACACCCCTCCCACACAGCTACATCTCAGATACTTCTCCTGCCTGCCACAGCATCCAATGGGCACTTCACCCCATCCACTCACTTTGCTCTTACTGTCCCCTTCTTGGGCTGGGGGCAGGTGGCAAATCTACTCTTTGAAAGAAAAAAAAAAACCAACAAAATTATTATTGCAAAACAGACTTGTATAGCTTTTCAAATCTTTATCATTCTTGTGACCTTCCAATTCTGAGGACAAACAAAACTAGGTAAGAAACCCTGAGACAGCAGTTTACCACCAGATACTGCTTATCTGCCATCATCTGACAAAAGTTTCCCCCTTATTCTTCCTGCTTTAAAAGTGCTAGGTTTGCTCTCCAGTGGTGGTAGAAACTACAAAGTGGTTGTTTTCTAGTTCCCTAATGTCCAGACAAACACTTTCTAAGCACAGGTAGAACTGTCAATACTTCTTCCACAGCTACACAGAGCAGTTTCTATGAGGTATGTGGGGAGTGGAGTTTCCCTTTTAGTATAGGAAATAGGAACAGGTCCCTGAATGTCCTCTGTCTCCAGTCCCCATCAAATCTTCCAATGCAAAGCTAAGTGCTCACAGTGAAGATGGCCAAACTTGTCTTTGTAATCTCAGTCCTACTACCTGTAACAGAACTTACTTTATATATACTCTCAAATAGCCCTTCCAATTAAGATTCCTATCACACTCAGTACACACAATGTCCAGCACCTAAGCAATGATTTGAGAACTTTTCCTCACACTTTTTTCAAGGCATGTCTCTTGGCTGATTGCTCGCTTCTAAGTTTGCCTCCAGATTAGAATTTATTTCCCCCAGGGCTTTTTCAGAATATTTGCTGCTGGAGTATTTCTAAGTAGAATTACACAGCCCTTCAAATATTCAAAACACACTCCTCCTAATTTCTTTTGCAGCTGTGAGTTTCAACACTTCTGCAGAGGAGACCACAAAGGACATCAGTCAGTCAGCCAGAGAATGAGGAACATTCACTGAGTGACCACCTGTGAAAAATCGGGTTTAAGGAACTCTGTTGTAAAGACTAGGGCAGTTTGGAAATTCTCAAACAAAACAGAGCTTTGTCAAAACCACAGTTTTGACATAGCATGGTTCTGTTTAAAATCTTTCAGACTGAACAAACTATTACGAAACTTAAAATGATGTCTGGGGGAACTCAGACTTCCAAAAGGGCTGTTGGCTACTAAGCCAGGGAAACCGAAAGTGGCAATTTACAGATGCAAAGGAGCTCATCGGGAGTCTTCCCAAGCACAAGAAGCTCTGGAAGAAAAGTACCCTGAGCTCAGTCGGGAAGGAGAATTCACACACACTTTGTGAGATTGGACTTCCTGCAGATATTGGAATAACTAACATTCATCAAGATTAGAGATAGGATCTGTGGATTTGCAAAAAACGTTTTGGTAGAAGTGGTTTTAAGTCAAAACTGAAACAACTCCAGTTTTAAAGAAAGAAAAAAAAAATCAACATCTGGCAAAAATAAACATGACTGTTCAGACAGCTCTCACAGACAGAAAGGGAATACAATTCTGATTTAAACAGGACATCAAAATTTCTCTTCTTTCATGTTCTGCCTCATTTACTACTTCCTTCCAGTATTTCTGAAATTTAATCTAGGCTTCAGCTTAAAACATTTTCCATCGATATCCCATTTTTCACAGGATGAAGTATCTTCTATCCACTGAGTGAAGTGATGGAGAGCAGCAAAAAATAAGTCAATGGAAACTTGTAAGTGAGTGAATGAAGATTATTACTTGGCCACATGGTTTGATTCAATTTACACTCTTAAGTTTGAGGTCATGCAGTACTTGATGACTACTAGCAACTTGCTGTGCTTAACTGGAGCCTGCCCTGTGCAGTACATAAATGTTTGCTGATCCTGTTGAGGCACACACTGAGGAACCCATCTTTCATTTGCACTCAGGAAATGAACACTCTTCCTTTCCCAGCAGGATCCTTTCTGACCCACCTCTCTCAGTCCTTTCTCTGCCCTGCACATCATCTGGTTTCTTACCATAGAATCAGCCAAGGGAAAGGGATCATTTAAGAAGTCTGTACTTCATCCTGCTCAAAGCAGGATCAACACTGAATTCAGACTACATTGCGCAGAGATTGATCCAATAAAGTGTTCGAAATCTGTAGGAACAGATTTTTCACAGCCCCTCTGGACAACACGCCGCAGTGGTTGTTGTGGTCCCCATGTTCTCATGGGGACACCTGTGCTGTGGCAGAAGAGGAAGGACGAGCACTCCCCCCATCATCTAGGTAACTGTTTTACTCGTAGGTGCATGAATTATAGTTGTGAGTTATGTATTAGAGAGCTTGTGAATCAGAAACCTCATGACTTAAGTGATGAATTAGTGAATTCACATTAGAGCAGTCTGTACAAAGGGATTTGAATCTCTGTTTGTCATGTTTATTTTCTTTCCTAATGAGCCCATAAGATCAAGTTTAATTTACAGAGTATGCAGACCTGTAAATTTGAAAGATTCAAATGGATCATGAAACCATGGTAACAAGTTTTTTTCCTTATGCCCGTACAAACTTTCGAGTTTGATTTGTGTTCATTGTGTCTTTTCACACCACTGTGACCCTCTCAAAGGATATGTTTCTGTTTTCTTGACAACATCCTAACTGGTATTAGAAGATTCTTATTAGGACCCCCCAAGCCTCTTCTTCAGAGTGGCAAACCCATTTCCCTCAGCCCCTCCTCATAGGACATTGCTTTATCCCAACCACCTCCAATAAAAGGGGAATAACCTCTTCTCTTAATCTACTGGTGACACTCCTGCTGATACACAGCAGTATGCTGTTATCCTTTGCCTCTGACAGGGCTCACTGTTGATTTGTGTTTAGCTTGCTTTCCCCCAGGAACCCCTCCCTTTTCCACAAAGCTACTATCTTTGCCTAACCTCACCTAATCCCAGGTCACAGACAGTCTGACTTTTTCATGCTGTCACATTTCTCCCCACCTCACAAGAAACTAAATCCTAGTTAGGATCTCTCCAGTTTCTGCAGCCCAGCTCCAAATCTGGATTGTTTTCCCCATGCCCCCTAAGCTCTATGTAACATGCAGACTTTATGAGATCCTTTCTACATCAAACATTTAGCTTCCCTCTTCCCTTTGTTTTCATCAACTTTCTTCTCATGCTGCTTGGACTGATCTTGGAAAACAACCTTAGATCTTACCGGTGGTGGTAATCCATGACCAGCCAAGACAAAAACCTCCTGGGAACATTTTCCTCCTCCCTTTCAAAGTTCTACGGAGATAGAATATGTTTAACATGACAAAGCATAAAAGACTCTTCAAAAGCATACACCTTGTCAGAGTGCAGGAGAAAGAGAGGAACAAAGAAAAAAAATCCTGCCTAAAACAAAGCAAACCCCACATTACACACATTTCTTGTTTCAAAGCATAGATTCTCTAGACATTTCCAAAGAAAAAGTAGCCAAATTGTTAAAACAAAATCCAAACAATGTATTTTTTCCTAACCTCATCTTTAGAAGAGTAGAACATTGATGGCTGAAGTTACCCAAGACAATTCAATCTAAGACGTAAACCAGAGATACAGAAAATGTCAACTCCAGTGGTATAAGCTTGGCAAAACTATGGGACAACTGAAGTTAAAGTCTTGGCACATGCTGAGCAATCTGAGAAACAGTCAGATGCAGGAGAGCCATGTAATGAATATATTCTGTATGTTGGCAGGGTATGTGACTGCACATTATATAACAGAGATATTTTGATTTTTAAGACACAAATTACATTAATTACATTACATTCAAAACAGCTATGTATCTGCCAACTGCCCATTATTAAAAAGGAAAGAATCATACAAGCTCACACGTTCTGTAAAAATGTACTGGAAAGAAAAAGTCCCTAATGTTTGCCATGCTGCTGCTTAAGACCACAAGAAAATGAACCAGAGTATTCACTTAGTGTGTTATATTTGCAGAAACATGTCTTAAATGCTAAATAACCTTGATAAGAATGCAAAATATCACATGACTCACCTAGATACTACTTATTACCCATCACACTTATTTAAATAACATCTACCAAATGCAGAAAACTTTGTTAACTCCTAGCAACTGAAACAGAAGCATGATGGTGGTCTGGATGCACTTTGCTACCTCCTGTATCACCAGTTTGTTAGCAGAACAATCAGATATGAGATATTCTTCTTTTCTTCCTGCTTTGATCAGAAAATGCTGATCTGTTAAAACTCAACTTCGTGCAGAAGCAGATTAATTTTGAGAAGTCTTCTCATGAAGCCAGCTCAAAGCTAATCTGACAGCAACAAAATTGCCAGACGTGATGGTAGAAATATGTGAACAGTCTGTTGACTTGCACTCTCTGCACATATGTGGGAGTTCTCCTGGTTCACAAAAACATGGTTCCCTCTTTTTGTGGAGACACTTGAGGTTCAATTTCATCCTTCTAAGGAAGGGGAAAACTCTGAAATACCGTCTTAGAAGAGAAAAGTTTTACTCCAAACCAAATGATACCCCAAACCCTTTCCAAAGTTTTGCAGTGCACACATTTTTCAGCAGCACATGGAAGAAGTACGGCCAGGGATTAAGTTAAGCTAAGCACGCACAAGCCCACTGAAACCACTGGGGAAGCTTACATATGGAAAGTTGAATTTGCAAGTTTAGCCACCAAGTCTCTGTGAAAGCAACCCTAACAACAGGGGTTTTTTCTATAATCAGACAATGCTAAAATCAACAAACTTCTAATTATGGATTCTGGGCATCATTAATATATGTCAGTAATAACAGACAACTCGCTTCATGCTAGTAGTTGTTTTATCGACATTTAGAGTCACACAACCTTGGGTAAACTGAGGGTTTCTGTAGAGGACTTAAAAAGCCTTTTTGGCAAACTTAGCACATCAAAGTTTGGTAATAATAGTAACAATGACAATAATAATGATAATAAGCAGAAGCTTCAGATCCACAACACATAAATAAATAAATTTGGAAAAGGAGGAGTTCCAGACATTCTGAAACTGTAGTTAAGCCTCATAAAAACCCCAGTGTAGTAATCCAATATATATATGCAATACACAAATGTCTTCCTGAAGCCTAGAGAAGTTGAATTAATTGTTGCATTAGTTTACCATGCTCTACAATTCTTAGCTCCAAAACTCTTTTATTCATTGTCTATCACCCTGAGAACTGAATCAAATCACAGTTCATAAAAACAGACAAAGAGACTGTAATATACAAAGCATCTTTTCTTTACTAAATAAGCTTACATAACACAATTCTCAAATCCTAGAAAAAAAATTCAAATGAAGTACAGTTCATGATGGATAGGAGTTGTTATTTTATCTATTCTAATAGCACTTCAATAATTCTTTAAAGATAGTGGAACAAGTACTCAATGTTTGTATTACAATAGCTACTAGAACTCTTGACTACACTATTACCAGTATATTACCTTGACCATGCAATATTTGGGGTAACTAAAGACATAAATCCTATCTATTGTACAAAGCAAATAGGCAAAAGAAAAGGAAAAGGGATGCCTTGTTTAGTTTTTCTACAGGTCTGATTTTTCTTGTGAAACAGTGTTGAGCAACATATTCAAAACTGCAGAAAAAGCCTATAGTTAATGTAGGATTGAGCCCAGATTTCTGGGATACAAATGTATTTCCTTAGCTGCACGGCTGGTTCCAGGTCTATTGGATTTTATTTTTTACTATGTTGCGTAGAAGGGATCATAGCAAGAGGCAAGAGAAATACAAGAAATAGGTATGAAGTAATATTTCCATTGGATAAACTATTCAAAGGAAGATAAAATTCTATGTTCAAATGTCCAAGACATGTGTGTGTACATACTCTCATATATATACAAATACATCTATATAATGTATATATACACATCTATATATGACTGCAGAAATGATGAAGCCAGAAATCCAATTCCACCCACTGTAATGTGTCTAATCTCAGCGTTTCTTTCTGTTCCTGCCTTGGTTTCATAGAATTACACTCATATTCCTTGATGAGTAGCAATGCTTTGAAGATTGAGCTGTTGAAGCATCTCACATGTCCTTTTCCCACTCAAATTAATTCTAATTGGTAAATACTAATAGATTTTAGTAAATCTTTTGTTCACAGGGAAGAAGTGAGACAATGGCTACTATTCTGTATATTTGTTTACATTATCCCATACATTTAGATTTTTTCCTTCCCCATAATCTTTGTTTCAAATAAAAAAGAAAAACAAAACCCACAACCCACTTAACACCTCCATTTTGTGATAAGGAATCTACTGTGTAATGTTTCTTTCCCATCCTTCATACTTTAAATATTTTATTAATGAAATAATGAAAATGTAACATGTATTTTAGTTTTCCTTTTCAATTTTGACTAATAATTTGATATTCTATGGTCCTGGTCATGCTTTTATTTATGTCAACTCCATCTTTTTTTTTACCTTATGGACAACACATTGTTTCAAAGTCAAAAACTCACTGCTTTACAGTTGTTACCTAGAGTCTCCCATTGTCTGAAATAAATTGGCTTTCTGGTAATCACATGGTGGTTATATCACAAGTTTGTCTGGTGTGTTTCCTGTTTTGGCTTTGCTTATAAAAGTGAAGAAAAGTTCTCAGAAGTTGTTGGTGGCTGGGGAGAGACTGAATTGGCAGCTTTATTACAAATTAAAAATTACAAATATATTTTTTATGACAAAGGCATAGGAAAAGAATAAATTTCCATTAAGCACAATAACAGAAATGAAGGGCTTCAGAGGAGTCTTACTGCACCAAAAAAAGTACCATCTCCATCCAAGGATATTTTGGCCCTTCTCCGTGGTATCGTAAGTTGAAGTTCATCCCCTTCTTCTAATTTTGCAATGCCTGGCAAAAGATTTGAAAAATTTTAAGTTAATATTTCAAATACATTATTTTCATAAATGGTATTAAAAAAGTCATTATGTGTCATCTTGCAAATGTAAGCATGGATTGTTATATGTGATGAGTGGGTTTTTTATCTTTAGGCACAAACTAAGAGTTTACCGCCTATCCAAAGCTGACACTTAACATCCTCCATGAAGCTGGACCTTATTTCCACTCTGCACTCAGCACAACACAGTTAATTTAAGCAAACGCTGCAGAAATTTTATATCAGTGGTGTACCCAGATTCCTCATGTTATGGTGTTGTGTCAGGCAAGGTCAGCACCGAGTATTACTGATCCTAGACCACTCCATTCCCACATTTCTGGAGGAGCTCTCATGAGCTTTACCAATCTAATGAAGTTACCAGACATCAGCTGATCCACTGCAACTGCAGAGCACAGAAGTCTGCTTCCTGCCAGCTGCACATCAGCTGATATGATAACTGAAAGCATCTCCCCTTCAAGCTGCAGCCACTGAGCTGAGAACACATCTAACATCTGCTGTGAGAACATGCTCAACAGCATGAGAGATAGCAGTGAGAACTGTTTTTCCAGGTGAAAAAGGAACAGTGGGAATTTGGGAAGCAAGAACCGTTACGTGGCAGGATAGAGTAGAGATCCTAGTTAAGAAAGGGCAGCAGTAAAACAAGGCTAAAATAAGAGCATAGATGAAATTGAATGTGGTTATGATGCCAAAATGTACAAGTGAAGGGACAGAAAATTAGAGGAAATGTTTGAAGAGCCTCAACTTCCAGACAAAGTATTTATTTATTTGGAATTTATTTTTATTTGGAAAAAATTAGCTTTGTGCTGCATACCATTTGTTTAACATCATTACTTGCCAACAGTCAACTCAGTGTCACCCACTCAGTGCCACCCACTTTTTCATAAAGCATTGAAAAAAAAATCTTGCTGGAAAATAAAACTGAAGACCCTCAAATCCACCATTAAGATGGAAAGACAGATAAGAGCTGAAAAATGTGGGTTTATAGGCCTACTTCCTTAAATGCTACTGCAGGAATATACATGTATATTGATCTTCAAGCCTGCTGGACTTGCATTAAATATTTTAATTGGTCTTTCTTGTGACGTTTCTAATTTGTGAAGTCATAAAGAGCACCTTATAGGAATTAACTATTTTTCATCTAACCTAAGATTAAAAATGCAGTAGCCATTATAAGGAGTAGAAATACCACAGTAAGGTATGCAAAGATTGGATGGCTAAAATTTATATATGACATTCTAAAGTAGAACATAGCTCCTAAATATTTTATTGGGATACCTAAATGTGGAATTCAACTCCTAAGTTAAACTGAGTTCTTTAATAAGGACAGTATGTACTCCTTTTGTCTGCTTCAGGCATCTACTTGAGAGCACCAAAGTATCCCACCACATTATGGAGTCAATGGAGAGAATGAAACTGCTCAGATCACCAAGTTAGATACATACCCTCTGATTGCTGATACTTTATATAAAACTGTATTTTTTTAAGATATTCTGTAATTTTGCAGTAAACCAGATCCATGAATGCAGTCCCTGTTCTTAATCACCTGACACTACAGATTCTATTTGATACAGCTTACTTGCAAACAAAGAAAAGGAAAATGTAGGTATTTACCAGCAGTATAGCAAGAATTATTTGGATAAGACTGCGGCATATTTTGGATGCAACGAAACAATGTCACCAAGCTGAGATCATCACCAAACACGTGAGCCTTCTTCCTCTGTATTAGGTGTCCCATAGCAAATGTTGTATCCGTATATAAAACCTAAAGAAAGAAGAGGTAGACTTCAGACTTACTGCATGGAGGCATTAAAAAACCCTTGCAAAAGTCAGATACTGAAATAATTTGAGTTTTCTCACCTGGCCATATATGAAAAAATAACCTGTTTCCTTGATCACTATTTTATTTCCTTGTTCTTCCAGAGCTGTTCCCCGTTTAAAGCTCAGAAGCCAAGGGACAATGCTTGAATCATCTAAAAGAAACAATAATTTTGGGCAATCAGAGAGAAAAGTTATCTCTTCATTTTTCCTGCCAAAAATTATCAAAGCTGATTTCTAAACAAGACTTCCAGTCTCACTAGCTGGATCTCCCCAGCTCCCTGAAAAGATGCTATTTGGAACAGCTGTCCAGATGCAGAGACCTACCAGATGCAGGGACCACTTTATTGTTTGTTTTTGATTTGTTTGTTTGGTGGTGGTATTTTTAAAATTATTTTTAAACAAACTGGCAAAACTCAGTTAACTGCTTTGAAGTTAGACAAAAATTTCAAAATTTGTTGAAACAGTTAATCCATGAAATAGATAGCTACAAATCATGGAACATACTCTTACCATTCTGTTGGATATCACTTTTGCTGTCAGCGATCAGTTGCAAGCAGGCCTGCAGCACTGGGAAGTGAAAGCATTTAGAAATCAAAGATACATATATCAGTAATAGAATAGCTTAAGCTTATGAAACTACGTTATAAAAAAAGAAAAAAGTACATGAAAGAAATCTCTGAGTCTCACCCCTTATTTTAAAACAAAAACTATTGATTTTAACACAGATCTTACTCAAGCGTGCAAAACCAGAATTCCTATCACAACACATACTAGGTAACTATCAGAGATCGGGCAGCTAAGTGGGAGGCCTCAGACAGCAGCACAAGTTATACTTGCTTGTTTTAATATCTGGTCCTAATATAATTAAAAGATGTAGCAGTAAGTCAAATGAGCTAAAAGTCATCAGACAACTAGTCTTGTTAATCTTCGAATCAAAAGCTCAGAAAAAGTCCCAACCCTGCCAGCTGTGACAGGTAGCTTTTCCAATGATGTTTACTGTATTATTTAAAGAAATTACTTTCCAGTTATAGTTGCTGTGAAATATTAGTCATACATACTGGTTATGTGGAACTTTCATAATAATTTCTCAAAATCCATACATATGTACTTTCATTATATTTTCAGATACCTACACTCAATCAACCTATACTAAGATTGAGAGGGAAGATAGAGATATTAGTGTTAGCAAATTAAGGCACACATAACAAACAGCTCAGTATCTGTCAAAATGTGTTGCTCAAAACTGTAGAGAAACTAGGGAGTTTAATCAGAGAAAAATACTGCAGAAAGTTGAAATATAGACTTGCAAGTGAAACAAAGATCTTGTAAAAAATCTGCTAAGCATAAATGTCAGGGAACAGGATAAAAAGAAAAAAGAAGAGCTAGAATTGCCTAGAGCAAATTTTAATCAAAACATCTGGTTCTTGTGCTGCTTTGAAGTTTGGAAAATGGAGTAGCAACATTTACTACACTTGAAAGAGACCAAAAGAATTTACTAAGAGTTGAGAGAAGAAAATTCTGCCATGGTTTGCTGAATCTCTATTTTGTTTATCTCTTTTCAGATAAGAAGGCTCTGGGTCAAATTTGACCTCACTTGCTATAATGGGAAATGCCATGGATGAGTAGGATCCTGTGTCTACTGTGTTTACCAAGTGTCCAGTAGGATGAACTTCTTGCTGCACAACAGGTAGTGAGAGAATTTGGGTAGAAAGCATCCTCTGTAACTAAGTCTCCTTTTTAAGGAGTCCTGCTTGAGGGCTGGATGCTCACCAGCACTCAGCAGTGCCAGCTGGCAGCACAGAGATTCAAGTGCACATCTGGGAATGCTTCAGTGTCACAATGATCACACAACCTGCAAGCCCTACTTACGTTAACACGAATGTTATCCTCCAAGCTTCTGTCTCCTACACTGAAATGTGTCCTTGAGTTCTATGAACAAATCAATGATTTGCTAAAATCTACAGATTTGCAAACCAAGAATTTGAAGGCATCTGAATTACCTGCCTTCCTTCTCGTAAGGAATAGAAGAACCAAGCCAACACAAAATTGAAAAAGGTATTATACTTCAGTCATTTTTCTATTGAACTTGGGAGCAAAAGAATTTTCTGGAAAAAAAGCTTCCAAATATTATCAAAATGTGATTTCCTGCAGATGCACAACACAGTGCACTAGGCAATTCATTTTACAAAGTATTAATTCACTCTCCTTTGGGATAAAATGACTTCCTAGAGAATGAAATTTGCTGCTTCCCTAGTATTTCGGTAAGCTAAATGAAAATTCCAATTCCTGCTTTTGAAAGAACTCACTAGTGTGGCCACTGGATTTTCCACTAACCAAACAAGATAGGATTTGTGATGATACACACTAACCAGCTGCTATCCAGTTGGGTACCTATGAGTATTGTCCACAAGCAGTAAAAGTTATGGCTACTTTAGCAACTCTTGTTAAGACTGCTGTGCAAACCTGATGGGCATTTTGAAACTATCCTAATTCACAGTTTGCAAGTCTGAATTTATGTTTCACTCGTTTGCAGCACTGAAATAGTAGTCAGCATGGCTGCGAATTTCTACACAGTAATTAAAATGGGCAAGATCAGTGCAGTTTGAGATCATCTCCATCATTTTAAAACACATACCAACTGCTTTATTCTACAGATACCAGATCTAGACATATTCTCTAAAAAAATCTGTCTCTTTTTTCTTTATGCAGATGGGAATAAGGCTCCACAAAACATAGTAAGCTTGTTTTTCATGGAGAAAAATGGATGCAACTGTGTTATTCATGACAACAAGGAAACAGAAACTAGCACAGTGTCCACTTTCTACCTAAAGCTACAAAGGACAAATAATATCTAAAAAATTTCCTGAGATATTGAACAACAACATGCTTAAAAAATATGTTCAGAAGCCAAGACTGACAGGTAACTATTTCCAGTATATACAAGTACTTCACTTTGACCTCAGTGGAACTACATACATGCTTAAAGTTAAGTAATTAATTAAAACTAATTCAGAGAAAAAAAAGGTTACTATTAAGGAAAGAATATGGATAGGCAAAGTATTTTCAGGGGAAAATACAAAGGGGTTTTCAGTAAAATGTTAACGCTGTTAAGAAATGCTAGCAATTCTATTCCAAGAAGGACACTAATCTCTCCTGAAGTGCAGTATGAAGCATATATATATTACAAAATACACATTGAATAGTTACTATTGGTATTGAGTAGAATAAATCAAAAGCTCTACGTGAATGTCTTTCAGCCCTTTGTATATCAAACTGGAGCACAATCTTCATAGTCTAAAGTCTTTTAGTCTAAAGGATTTTTGAATAATTAATAAAGAAAGTAGAATACAGGATTTGTAAAATACATCTTGAACGTGTGTAAAAATTTCTGGACTGAGTGTCACAGTGAGGTCTGGCTGTATAAAAGTGTATCTAGAACTATAAAGCATGCCCCATCCTCTCGTGACTTTATATAATAGCTTTGCTTCAATGAACATTCTTTTTTTCCCCCTGATTTTAATTGCTCTGCAGGCTGCGGTTGGCAGAAGTACAATTCAGAGTCTGTCTTATTCCATGAACAGAACAGCCAATTCTGAAAAAGTAAGTAGGTCCAGATGCCTTTATAAACCACAGCTAGCACATGAAAGGATGTGTTCTCTAGGGGTTGAGCAATGTAGCCACAGTTTAAAAAAAGGGCACTAGCTTTTGCAGCAGGACAGCTTTCTGCATATCTGCATGATTTAAGACCTTATATTGGTAAAATCAAATTTGCCCTTACAGGCAAATTTTCCTGTTATTTAACTAGCATAATCATTTTAATATTTTGCAATCTCACTTAATGATCCATCCAAACAAAATTTCAGGTTTACTATTTGTGAGCTCATGCATAAAATTTGAAGTTTTGATAGCTGAGGCCTGAAACATCTGTTTCAATTTTTGCTGAAATAAAACCCAGGAAAAGCCCTGACCTTGGAAAAAAACAAAAAAAACCCCAGACCTTCTTATTTAGGTTCCTTCTTTGGTCTAGATCTGTTCTCTGTAGACTTCTCAAAACACACTCAAACACTAGAGAATTTACTATAGAAATGATAAGCATGTTCTTGAACCATTTGCAGTTCTTCATTTCTTATCACAAGAGATCTCATTTTAGTTTTTGCTTGTGCATTTTTATAAACTGGTATTCATGAACTCTATCCCAGAAGAAAACAGGAAAAGTGGTTAATTTGTTGTTTTTTAACTGACAAGTTTTTATATAATCCATTTATAATCCATTAATCATGGATTCAGTCAGTCCCTGCATTCAAATGGCTCAATCGTGTTTGTAGGTAGGACTCAGATCTAAAAAATAACTTTGAAGTATTGGTACCTTTATTTTGACCTTACCAGAATTGCCAGTAATATGTTTGTCAGAAGAGCAACGAAATAATTTACTAGGAATTAAGAATGCTTTATGTAGACTTGCATTATACAGTTCAAAGTAGAATATTGTTTTTAAAAATTAGAGTCTATTTTATGTACTTTTGATTGCATAGTGTTCTGCATTATACACAGCACTGATTCATTCACTCATTCATTCAGTGAAATTCTTCATGTAAAACTGCAGGCATTGCATCAAGTAATTTTATATCCTTTTACATAGAAGGGTCTACTTCCTTTTGAATTAGACTGTTGTCAGCAGAAGCAAATAAGAATAACATATATTTTCAAGAAGTAGGCCTTTCTCTTTTTTTTTAAGGGAACTTTTATATTTCCTCTCTTCAAACAATAAAATAAGAAGTATTGTTAATATTTGGTAAGGGAATTTTATCTGTGGCATTTTTTTAGGCTAGTAACAAAAGGTTATGACTCAATTCAGAGATCACTAAAGTCAATTACCACTCGTATAAGTTCTTGCTATCCCTGTTTCACAGATATCTAAAGCAACAACATACAGAGTCAAAGCACTTCTAACCAACAAGTGTACCAATTTTCTTGTACAGCTGTTATATCAAGAACAATGGCAAAATTCTCACAACTTATACACCAAGCTTGCAAGGCAATAGTTATTTCGCATGGTCACAGCTGATATTGGAGTAGAATCTGGGAACTGGTAATAGAGCCAGGACACACGCCAGGTTAACCCACTTCACTGCTTTGTGGAATACCATAGAATTTGCTCCTCAGCTCCTTGCATATATCTGCATTTGAGTTTACAGGAGACCTGATTCTCACCTCCCTAGGCCACAGGAATTGACCAGAATGAGGCACTGAGGGAGCATGTAAATGAAACTTGATGTTTGTACACTGAAGTGACTTAGACAGTGGAACCTGTAGTTTGCTCCTGGACTTAAGTACACTTGCAGCTCAGAGAGAAACACACAAGCAAGGCAATCAATTATTGTGAATAGGGTATAAAATTCACGAGAGGTTTTTGTTGTGCAATGATTTTCCTCTACAGGCAGAATTGACAAAGGAAAACGATAAAAAAAGAAAGATTATATCTGGTTTTATGTGTCCTGATAAGACACTTGTTAAAAGGTCTATCTGCCTGTATATTAATAATATCTACCTTTCAAAATCACCCATTAACTCCTACTCATTGAATCAAGAACTCTAGTTCTGACTGCTAACTGTGCATCTTTATTTGGAGTTGATACTTGAAACCCTTCTCTCTAACTTACTTGAGCTGGAAATTTTCTCAAGGTGCAAAATGTATGACTACTGATGGCTAATAGTTTCATGCACGAACACAGACAAATGCCTACCCTATAAAACCATGAAAGAACAAGATTGTGTTAGATCCACTTTCATTCAATTGTCATTTTAATGAAAATGCTAATTTATGACCACTTCTATTCACAAAACATCAAAAAGTAGAAAAAACATTAAAATGTTAATTCCGTATGTTCAAGGACAGCTGTGCTGAGCCTAAAAAACATAATAGGGCATCCATTCCTGGAATTTAATAATTAAAGTCTAAAAAGAAAACATAATTGAACCACAACTTTATTTATAAACAAAATAATAGTTCTGTATTTTACTTCTGCTCTCCGTTTCAGCACAAGAGAAGCAATTGTGTATCAGTGATGCTTTCAAATATTATCTTTCTAAGGAATTGTTCTCTGTAAAAGTAAAATGATGGGTCGACAATTAATTACAGGACCAGACTCTACTTTGAGAAATAGGACAAGAACAGGCATCTCACTCAACACCCTAATTGATGAGTGCCGCACATCTGCAGGACAATTTTGAAGCTGCCGGGATTCTGGTACTCAGATATGGATGTCAAAAGATCAAAATGCAGGGCCAGTTATTCTGTGTACATGACCAAATAATAGACTGGATTCAGCACCATGAACAACACCATGTTCTCTGACTTAACTCACTCTGCTAAGACAAAATTTAACATCGACTAATAGGTTCGTAGTCATCAGTGAAATCTGATCTGAGAAAATTTAACATCTTACTGAATTCTGACAATCTAAATTTGTTGTAATTAGAGCAGGCAGAAAGGTAACCCTAACAGATGACCTTTGATATAAATGCAAGATTTGTAATTTACTTTTTCTTTTTTTATATACAAAAATATGAGGTTCGTGTTAGAAAACAGTTTTGTAGTACATCAAAATATGTAGCTTTTCCCTTTTAAATGGATGTTCATATTCTGTGCTTTCCATCCTCAATCCTAAACAATTTTAAAGCCATCTAAAAAAAATGTTTACAAAAATAAGTAGCTTAATTATAATTTTATGTGAATAAAGGTAAATAGGTATAATCAAAGGTGGCTACATGATGAGAAGAATATTAAATCTACCTAGAAGCACAGCAGAGGAGCCCCAAACCCTCCTCACCCATGGAGGTGCAACAAGAATAAAGGTGAAAGCTACTGTGAAGGAAACTGGATAACTCACGTAGTATTGATGCTATAACATTAATTTTAAAAAAGATGTCTCTTTGGTTTTTATGATACTTGTAATTTAGATCACTATTTTGCATTTGGGAGTTGCTAGGGTGGGGAGAACAGGGTAACTCTGCGGTTCCCATGAAAGGAAGCAAGCTACAAGAAATACAATTTAAGCAATCATGTTCTCAGTCCTGTTTGCGAAATCTGTCTTAGCCAAGGCCATGAACAAAAGATTACAAATGAAGTAGAATAAATCCCATATAAACCTGTGGGCTTTAGGTGATGTCCTAAATGAATGTTCTCTTTTGAGAATATTGGAAGTAAGTAGAGTGATTATACCCTAGAACTTAAATTTCATTTAGTTTTTGCTTATAAATTACTCCATTTCAACGTCATCTCTTAATAACTTATTAGCTTTCATCAGTTACAATAAAAAAGTATACATAATAGGAGTAAATTTATTTAGCAACTCAGGAATATTTTTAGTTACTTAGTGCAATTAGAGTATGTGTGCAGACTGTTATAATAAAATTCTGCATTTCATCCTATAAGGCATATTGTGTTTGGAAAAATAAAGAAATGTAGACATTTTATCCCCAAAGGAAACAAATACATCCCATTAATATGTCAACATTATAATACACATCAGATGTCTTTTATGAAGCACATCTTCAGTTTTCTGCAGAAACTTTTACAAAGGCCATGAGAGAAAAAAAAATCTTACTGGATAGGCATTCTTTTATTAATTTTTCTAATTTTATTAATAGGTTGTTTTAATGTAGAAATAATGCTAAACTTCTGGATTCCTTGTAGTCTGTCTCTTTTGCCAGGTACAAGCCAATCTTTCTCTTTGAAAGCTCCTACTTCCCTAAATTTCTCATTACTTCTCTCTTTTAGGATGAGCATGCTTCCCCAAAAAGTGAGTTGGCATTTTTAATAATAGATTTCCCTCCTTATTATTGATCAGAGAGAATTCAACAATTGAAATGCAGATAGCATGAATACCAGTACCTTAAACAGTATGTCCCAACTCATTGCAGAGGGGGGTTGGACTAGATGGCCTTCAAAGGTCCATTCCAACTCAAAACATTCTGTGATTCTATATGGTAACCATTAAGACAACATGCCTCTCGTTAAAACCATTCATTCAGCAATAATTTTGAAAGCCAGAACAGGCTCTGGGAGCATTGGATACTGACAGGAGAAGACACAGACCAAGCGCTGTTGCTTTTCTCAAAACAGTATCCAACTGCAGCATCCCAACCCATTCCACCAGATGCCATTTACCTTTTTCTTCTGTGTGGACAACAGACCGTCTGCCCCTGTTTCTACTCCCATTCCAGATTTCCTTTTGGAAGCTCTCAGGAAGCCTGTTCTCCTAACAAGGAGAAGCAACAGTCAGTGAAAACAGCCCCACATTTGTTCATTCCCTGCAAGCTGAAAACCACCCCTCCAGCTTACCTGCCTGGTGCCAGCTGCAGACACTTGCAGGAAGGAAGAAACAGGGGTACCTGCTTTTTTTTCATCAGGGGACATGGGTGGCCGGTCTAGCGGAGACCTTGCCTGGACCCTGTAGATCAGCTCACTGCGCAGAGCCTCTAGTTCTGTTTTCAGGGTGATAACATGGTAAAGAGACACTGCTGCAAGACAAGAGGACAGGAGCATTGCGAGCCACAGGAATGTGACAGAAAAAAGTCCCCTGGTGCCTGAAACAGCACCAGGGGGGGCAGAAGGAGAGGAGGCGGTATCCTTCTGTTGGATGACGTGCACACAGTCCAGGGATTTCATCGCTGCTTTTTCCTTACTAAAGCCAGAGGGAGAGTTCAGCTGTCCCCTTCCGAGGTGCAATCCATGTTACCGGTTGCTCTCTGAAACTAATGGCATCCAGAATAAGTGAACAAACCGCCCAGATCATTTCCTGTCATATGAAGCTGTTGATAGCACCATTAAACTTAATGTGTAGAGTGAACATCTAAGATTCAATTTGTTTTCATCTCTCTGTGCTGCATTTTGGAAATGAATACTTTCTCATGAGCTGCTTGTTCAATCTACCTTCCTCCTTTCACTTTCAACTATTTATTTATGTGGCAGCTTGCTATAACCATTTCCCATATTCTTTAAATTTAGGCACAGACAGTACCATTGGTAACTTTAGAGCCTTATCTAGAAATGCAGAAACTATATAAAGTTTCCTGGCAGCATATCATCCAGTGCTACTTAAAAGGCATACCTATATGACAGGAATGTGTCTCGGTATGCATGAAGACTTACATTATATCACACATATTAACATATATATATTCATATCTAAAGTGACAATATGCCTACAGAGGAGAAAAATTATTCAAAAAAAATTTTTTGTGGTTTCCTAAACCAATAGTGAAAAATATTCCCAGATATGAGTCATAAACTACTGGTCTCTCAACTGTACGTAGCTGCAGATGTTGCAGTTCAGTTCATCTAACTAACTTGAAAAGGGAAGACATTTTATTAAACTTATCTAATAAATACAGTTTCTCTACAGAATTCAAGGACCTCAATTAATGCAAAAGGGGACACAGAGATGCAGGGAGAGAAAACCTGGCGGGAGGGGGACTAGAAGAGGTGAAAACTAGATGATGGAAAAGAATAAGAGATGGGAAATAAGAATGGAGGGAAAGAGCAGAGAGGTATAGAAAAAATTTTATTTAGAGAATTTAAAAATGAAACACAAAATAAAACTTTAAACATGCATGCTAACATTTTTCAGATGAATCCTGAGCGTCTGATCCAAGTTCATAGTTTTAAGATTTTAAGTCCTTTCATCTTAAAACCCTGCATTAGGAATTCCTTTCTTTTCTGCAGCAGTGAGGGTACCTAAATATCCCAAACATGTTTATATGCTTTTTGTAGTTTCTTCTCACACAAAATTCAACTTTTACCCCTTTTTTAAAAGTTCCAGTGGTCTGAGACAGAAAAAAAAAGACAGCATCACAATTGGGGCTAAAATCAACAGGTCAACCCCCCTTACCATGTGATTAAGCTTTATCTGTGCAAAAGAGAGAACTTTCACAGGTCAGTCCAAACTGTAGTGAATCCTGATGGCAACACCTACCAGAGTAGTTCAGATCAAGTTAATTCTGTTGGGAAGGAGAAGGAAGAAGGAACAACAATAGAGTAACAACTTCTATAGCCTCTCCCACTTCCGTTTCTTAAGGCTATGAGAAATTTAGGGTGATTATAAGCTTTATCATCTTCCACTGTGATGCAATGCATGCTTTTCCTTATTTTGCCACCTATAGCAACCACACTTATCCTGCACAGATGAGTAAATCTGTTCCTAAATGCAGAGGAAAAAAATACACAATGTATCTTAGTGTGCTCTTAGAAGCCACCTACATACTGTGAGAAAGTATAAAGAAATCAGTGTAGGGTGGAACAAGCAGAATATCATACCATTCTGTGCCTATATTCAAGGCTAAGTTAAGGTGTAAATGGGGCTGCATTTTGAAGGAAATTTAAGATAAACTAATGCAGTCGGTTTTTAACAGAATAAGCAATTATTAGAACTAAGCAGACATGCCTTGAATTATCCCTACTATCAGAACATTACCAGCCTAGTATGGACTGTTCCAAAAATAAAATAATAAAAAAAAAAAGAAATAGTTGGAAAAAAATAGAAAATAGAAAAAGTTGGAAAAGATGTGCTATTTTAGAAAATGAAACGGAGAGCACGAAAGTTATAACTAGCTATTCAGGAATACTGAGAAACAATTGGCCAGTGAGGTCTCTGCAGTCATTAATACATCAGAAAATAACAGACAGATATATAAATAGCAGCACTCTCGTCACTTCTAGAGAAAATAGGCTGTTCCTAGCCTCCACACCTTCTTTAAATAGGGTCATTATTTGGGCTGACAAAATAATTGTGGTGACACAGAGGACTTCTGTAAGACATCTGGCTTCATCTTGCTTATCATTCTGATCAATGAAAATTTCAAAGGGGAGATGAGGAAAATCACAACAGCCTACATATGGCAAATTATTAAATTCAGTAGATATTTGTAGTTGAGCATCAATGGGATCGCTCTGCTGGCAACCTTATATTGTTCTGTAGATTCATAAGTAGTTATGTGGATTGAAACAAAACATAACTTCTGACAACTTCAGTGATGACAAAATCATAGTGGAACAATAAATAATGTCAGTAAGAGATCAATAGCGAAAAACAACGCGAACTGCCTAGAAATAAACTAAGTTGAACAGCTTCTGTTTTAATATACTCAAATGAAACTTCAGTGAGTTGCAGATGCTAATTGCATTAAAGTAAATCACAAAAACGACTTAGAAAAAAAAAACAAACACAGAAAAACAAACCCTAAACCAAACAAACCCCTCATGTTAGTTGCAGAGCCTAGAAGAATCAGTGCTCAATGCTTGCCACTAGTCTTGTCGTAACATACTCTCCTCTTGAATCGTCGTGTTGGTAGGGCTGCAAAGTAGTCCTTAGCCTGCTTAAACCAAGTCAGTAAGATTACTCTATGTGCCATTTTTTCTGTGTTTTAAACTAAGATATGACTAAAGAGGACTAAGGAGTGCCCAGATTAGCCCCCCATTAGGAGACAGGGGAAGGTGCTGACTTTAGCTGAACACAAGTTCTCAGTGGAATATTCTTGTTGAAATAGAGGTGTATTATTTGGATATATATTCTGGGGCAAAATAATAAGCAAAAAAAAAAGAGGCAGCATCATGCTTTTATATTGACAAAAGTATTTATATATAAGCTTCTACCGGTCAGCTTCCCTGAAAATCCTTTTACAGAAGTTTGTACCATATTAACAGTTTTTGACTTAAGACACACATGCAGGTAGAAAAACCTTGGAGCTTGCCTCAAGACCAGTTCAAAGCAGCATTTTCCAAACTATTTCTAGAAAAGAAAATGTCACTGCATTAAACTGGAGAAACCCATCTATCTCTGGAAGCAAATAAGAATAAACCCTTACATTAAGTTATTCTGAAAATATGGTCCTATTTTGCATGCACAGTACACGATCCACAGACATATAGCGAATCCAACCATAGTGCCTCCTTAACTGAAAGGATGAACTATATTGAACACTCAGGGTGACTGACTAAGAGACCTCATTATTTTAGACAAGGAAAACCATTAAGAAATGTCTTGGCTAGTCTAAGAATTCTACTTAACCAAGTCATTCACTTTTGAGAAAAAGAGCAAACTTTTAGGTAAAACTCAAAATAATAAATAAATAAATAAAAAAGAAAACCCAACACATTACCACTGAAGACTCTTACGGGTGAGAATGTTTCACTACAACCCAGGGAAATTAAGACTGGTTAAACCTTCAAAGATGTTACAGTAGGAAAAAAAAACTTGTAACTTTATGGAAGCAATTCATTTTGTTCATTCTGTTATGCAGAGTATCAGATTAAATTACCAAAATAGGTCCTGGTAATCTGCACGTTTATAAAAGATCAGCACTGCATCTGTGGGGAACCAAGGCAGAGGTAGTAACCAATCACACAGGAAATCTGCGGTTGAACCAGAAACTGAATTCTTGATTTCCTGAAATCCAGCAATGTACTTTAATCACAAAAGCATCTTCTTAGTGAAAGAGGAAAATCCCATAATGAAGTTTATATGTACAAAAGAGAAGCAGATGATATTAATATGAGGGCTTGAGTAAAAAACCCAATTTACTGAAGAAACATGAAAGTTTACTTAAAAACAAGTGTTCTTATTTTAAAAAGGACGTTGTGCAGATGCTGCAACCCAGAGATCCAGGCAAATGTCAAAGGCCACACTAAAAGTATGCCTCCAGTGGGAAGGGTCCAACCTCATATACTTCTGAAGTAGCCACAAAATGGCCCCTACGGTTATTACGATAAAGAGACCACAACAGCTTGCCTCGCTACACAAGACTGTGCAGAATAGATAGAAGATCAAAGAATAAGCAAAGCTTCCATCTGAAGCACATTTAGTTTCAAGTCCTTTCTGAAGATGGACAAAATAGGAGGACTGTTTTGGGGGAGATCAGAATAAATCCTGTATTACAGTTTTCTGCTATTACAGAGATCTCTCTTAAGAACATTTATAGATACCCCTCTGAAACAGCACACATTCCCTTCAAGGACACTTAATTAGTGCTTTCATTCTCATCATTAACTACAATTTACACTGTAGCAAATCCAGCCAAGTTCTGCCTCACATATGGATCAAAAAAAGCACTCTATTTCTGGATACTCCACTCATGTGGCTGTATATCTTACATCCTATTATTTTAACTGTCAGGAAGCTGTTCAATACCTTGCAAGGAAAGTATGTTTTACACAAACAGTTAAAGCCTTATTTGATAAATTACCTTGCTAGAAGGAAAAAAAAAAATCTTCTGAGATTTTTCTGAAGCAAAAAGTGCATTCTTTTCTCTTTGTCTCACAATTTCAAAATTGCCTAGGATAACACAATTGTCTCTGCACCTTTTAGATATGACATCCTTGATTTATTCCTTGAAAGATTTTATTTCTTTAGACATCTAGACAATTTGGGTCCAAATCTGGCATGCATGTTACACATAGTAAACCTACAGCTGACTTGCCGTCATTGTCACTTTTCACATGGTTATTACAGTGTTTTCAAAGACAATAGGAAATGACACAGGAAGGAAAAGCAATTATTATAGGTGTCTTTCAAAGTATGCAGAAGAGCCAACAAGACATAGAAAAGATTTTTAAAACCATGTAAAATATAAAAAGAAAACTAATGATTTATATACTACAGCAGCTTAATAACAGCCTCCTTCCCTTCCACCCCTCCAACCCCGTGATGTTATAGCAATTCCTTCTTACTGCCCAGGGAAAAACGAGCTCTGTCATACAGCTGTAGCTCACTTACAGTCTCACTGGCTTTGATATCCAGTAGCACCGAGTACTGCATTTCTCCACCTCTGTGACACTGTGCAACTCCACCGATTTTGCATAGATGGGCTACAAATTCATTTGTATGGTAACAAAATAAACACAGACCCATGGCCTTTCATGTGGGAGTGGCCATTCTGCTGCTGCTACAGTCTGGAGACCTTCAGTAGAGGGCACAGGACAAGGATCCAAGTGTTTTCAAATCATAATGTTATTTCTTCATAGCTATATCTGATTGGTACACTGTTCCTGAGTCCTAAAGGACAGAAAGGAAAGGGTTTTCTGCCTGACCTTTCCCTTTGAATTTTTGTAAATAATTAGCCCACACCAGACATTAAGTGTAACGCAAACCAGCTGTAGAACTTCCTTTCTTTCTGTCTTCAAGGAGCAAAATCCGTTCCTTAGTTGCTTGTCAAAACTAGAGGCAAAAGCTCTCTAAACCTGGTATGTGAACATATATTTCTGTCAGCCATCTTGCAGTTTTGCATTATTCAGCTCATTGCTTCAGATTATTACATATGTATCTTCAATTAGGAGTGAAACCATGGTCTGTAATACAATAAAATCAAGTCTGCTCTTTAGCTGTATTGCTTTCAGAGAAAGAAAAATTGCTGTTTTTCCAAGGCTTACGAGAGTTATTCTGTCTCCATCCAAGCCGAAGCATAACAAATTAATCACATCAATGTTTTCAAAACAATTCCAGAAAATAATCAGTGTATCTTCCTTATCTACTTACAGAGACAGAACTCTGTACAAAGTCTAAAATGAAGACCCTGAATAGGGTCCAACAAAACATTTAAAGCTCAGGAGCAAATAATTTTTTTTTAAGCCAATGGTATATTCTCAAAACTTTATCTACTTGTACTTGATATTTTTAACAGACAGCAAGGCCCCTGCCTTTGGTTTATGTTTCAATTCATAGAATCATAGAATGTTTATGTTTCATTTCATAGAATCATAGAATCATGGTCCAGTTGGAAAGGACCTTAAGACCATCTAGTTCCAACTCCCTTGCCATGGGCAGGGCCACCATTCACTAGATCAGGTTCCTCAGAGCTTCATCCACCCTGGTCTTGAACACTTTCAGGAATGGAACAATTTCTCTGGGTAATCTGTTCCAGTGCCTCACCACCCTCACAGCAAAGAACTTCCTGCTAATATCTAATCTAAACCTACTCTCTTTCAATTTTAAGCCATTCCCCCTTGTCCTATCACTAGATGCTCTTGTAAAAAGTCCCTCTCTATCTTTCTTGTAGGCTCCTTTCAGGTATTGCAAAGCCGCGATTAGGTCACCCCTAAGCCTTCTTTTCCAGGCTGAACAAACCCAATTCTCCCATCCTTTCTTCATAGGAGAGGTGCTCCATCCCTCAAATCAAATTGGTGGCCTTCCTCCAAACTCACTTCGACAGCTCAATGTCGTTCCTGTGCTAAGGAAGACTTGTGTTCTCTGGAGTAGCACTGTGCAGTTAAGTTTTAGTGACACAGTTCACAAGACAGCAACCTGCTTCTCATTCAAGAAGGGCAGTATTCATATGGACTACCCAAATCTCAGTTGCTCCTGCACTTTCATTTCTTCCTTTACAAAAATCAGAAAAAAAATCTGTTTTTTTCATTCAAAATTAACAGGTATCTTGAACAAAGTGTCCAAATATACCACACCTACACCCCCCACTCACACCCTCGTTTACTAGGTAGTGGGTTAAAAATTAACTATAAGCCTTGCAGTAATCCAGGAGAGGACAAACATTTTGCAGCTTTAGAAAAGAATCCTTATTTTCTGGTTATTTCATATAAGCTATGCAAAATGGCAGCAGAGGTGATACAAGCTTAGTTATACATTTCTGTATAAGAAAGTAGAAATTGCTTCAATATCCCACCGCAGCTACGTGAATTAACTATAAACCTGCTAGAATGTCATTAGAGGATTTAAAACTGACATTTGAAATTTTGCCAGCATGAGGTGGTAAAACTAGTCAGGAACACTTCAAAATACTTCCTAATGGACATCATATTTAGACCATCTCTCTGTCCCCCAGACAACAGAGAAATTTTGAAATGCAAACTGTGTTAGAAAGCGATGGAGAGCTACTGCATACATGACAAAGCTTAGAAACATGTGTTTGCAGTATACTTTTTCCCCTGCCATAACAGCTTTCCACAAATGCCACGACTAATAATGCAGACGTCTAGTCCATGTGCTCTGGCTTTAGAAGCTGAAAACAATACCTTGGGGTTGATTTGTTACCATACACACACAACTACCCCTTTGCACACACTGAAGAAACGCCACAGACTAGAACAAGACATTAACAGCACTTTTAATGTATCAATTTATTGCATATGTCAGTACATAAAAATAGAAAAGTGTTTTTTGTAAAATTAACTTTATTGTAAAAACCAGACTAGAATGAGAATGTAAAACTTTGCCACAATTAGCACATATACAGTAACATTTATGCTTTGTCTACAAAACTTAAGAATACTTTAGGACAATTTTGCCTTAACTATAAAGAAAAATCAAATAAAAAGCTTGCATCTTATATTCAGTGACTGTTTCTGAATTCAAAACACAAGTGTTATTTAGAACTTCAATATGCTATCTCTATTTACACTTCTGTGGGGTTCTACTTTAAATTATACAAGCAGGATGGCATTGCAAATTATACCTAATGGGATGCATCAGGCTGATCCCACTACATGCAAGAGGCACTGATTTTATATTTGGCAGAAGTGCCCCTAGCAAAATGACCTCTCATTAACAAAAATAAAAATGTACTTTTCAAGAATCGAATTATGAAATACAAATGGAGGTACATCTGCATCTTTTTGCTAACAGAAGAGACCATACCTTGGACTCTCAGTTCAGCCTTGCATTCTTCACTGTGAACATCCAACGTGACCCAATGATTAGCTCAGAGATGCTGATATGCATATTTTGTATAAATAGTTAATCCTTCTGCCCTTCAGCTGAGAGATTGTCCATAGCCTACCAAATGCATTTGTGCTCTATTTCTAATTTTACCTGAGAAATGGACATGAGGGCAGCTAAACCAGTTAGATGTCTTCAGAAGAAAGCACAGCTTATCTCTCTGCATTTCACAGTTCAGAAACAAATACTGGGAATGTAAACTTGGGTTAGCAGGAAGTCTCAAGTATTTCCACTAATTAAAACCACACACATGTGCACACAAGGTCTTATGCTTACTTACAAGGACTCTACTGCTACAGCTGTTCAACTCCTGCCCCCCCCCAACTTTGTTTTTCCTTTTTTTTTTTTTTTTTTTTTTTAACTTAGATTTCCTCTTAATGAGCATGTTTAAACCAAGAAGCTTTCGTACAAAGCTATGAAAATAACTCAACTTTTTCCCAAACTAGAAATTTATATGTACAGGACAAATACTTGAGAAATATCTATGTACAAATGGATAACTTTTATGAGAAAACATACAATGGCATTAAATAAATGCAACAGTATCATAGCACACATTTTGGCAATTTAAAGTTATTATTACTATGTTGCTTACAGTTCAGTTTTTAGCAGCAGATAACTGTGGGTTTCCATCACACAGTCCATAAAATAAAAGCAAGTCTTGACTTGTCAGAACAAGTTCCTTCCCCCTCCTCCCTCCCTTAAAGGACTGTATGCACAGCAGTGGAATATTTGCATAAACACATAATTTCCTTCCTGTTTTCTTTCAGTGGATTTCACAGCCACTGCAACAAAAAATAGCATGATAACATTCATTCACAAGTGTATGTGGCCAACCCATTAAGGGATGGCCAAACCGTGCATATGTGGAAGGTGAAAGAAACCACATTTAGTGTAAAGGATGCATATATGACAACTGTGTCTTCTCACACTCAATACTTGCAAAAGCAGACACAAAGTTTCATATTTATGTCCTATAGACAGTATAATGAAAATATATGGCTTTATAATCAAAAGTAATATTTAAACACAGCCCATTTTGAACAGTTTCAGATTGCCCTAATCTAACATCACACATTTGACTCTGACTTTGCAACTGTATGCCCAAATGAAAATACTTCATTTGTACATAAGTGCCACATAACACCAGGGGTATTTTGGGTTGAGATTTTTGTTTTGATTGGTGGGAAGTGGGGTTAAAAGCCACCTTTAGAAATTGACATTTTATGAAAAAAATCACAATCGTATTTAATGGCAAGTTGTGACACGTTCTGAAACAACTATTTTCCTTCTGTCTCCAACAATTAATCTATTCTTTTGGCTTTACCAACTGATTTTTAGAAAAGCAGTATTTGGCTGCTAATATTCCTTCTCCCCTTCCATCTCTATTCCAAAGTAAAGTGAAGTACATGAAAAAAAATCTATGCAAGCAGTTCACATCGGGAAAAGGCAATGCTACATCTGTTAACTCCTTTCTGCTGGTACAAACACTGCCTCACCTCCCAGCCCCACAGCCAAACTTTTCAAATATACCTTCCCCCCATGCCCTGCCTGCTTGCCACCCCCTCCCCCCCCAAAAAAAAAGATCAACAAAAAACACCACCACTGTAAGGCTGAAAAGATAGTTTTGGTTTCACTCAGATTTAAAACTATGCTCTATGATTTTAGGTCTATAGATCCCAAAAGATCTTTAGTTTTTTCAATCAGCTTAAAGAAAACCTTAATAATAGTATCACAAAACATACCACAGAAAGCAGCAAGTTCTTGTAAGAATATATTTTAAAATTAAAAAAAAAAAAAAGTAAATTTAAGTAAAGATGTATCACCCTACCTACAAATTGCTGATAACTATTATCCATGTGTACAGAAGAACTGTAATTCCATTTGGAGGCATAACATTAAGGCACCAGTTTAGGAAAGCAGTTTTATTCAATCAAAGAACTTAAGCACAAGCTTAAAATACCCCTGTCCTTCAGGAAACAGATTTTAGGTGTGTGCTGAGATGCTTTTCTGGATCAGGACAACATGGTATAAACATTGATTTAAAAATTTCAATCAGAAGGGCAATCATATAGATTGTGTGGAAGATTTTCCAGCTTGCTCTTCCCAAGAAAGAAATATTTGGAAGAGGCAAAATCAGCTGCAGTGGATGTGAAATTAAACCTGTACAAGAGATATAAACTGCTCCCATACTCCAATACAGACTGAGCTAACAGCATATGTCTTTGACTGCAGAATCATCAAGGCTAGAAGAGACCTTCACGATCATCTAGTCCAACCATCAACCTAACACCACCATAGCCACTCCTAAACCATATCCCCAAGTGCCACATCCAGATGGTTCTTGAAGAGTTCCAGAGATGGTGACTCCACCACCTCCCTGGGCAACTTAGTGCAAGGCCTAGCACCTCTTCCAGTGAAAACTTTTTTCTAATATCTAATCTGAACCTTCCCTGACACAACTTAAGGCCATTTCCTCTCGTCCTTCCACTTGAGACATGGCAGAAGAGATCAAAACTCACCTTGCTAAAACCTCGTTTCAGGTAGTAGAAAGCGGTAAGATCTCCCCTGAGCCTTCTTTTCTCCGGACTAAACAACTCCAGCTCCGTCAGCTGCTCTTCACAGGACTTGCCCTCTAGGCCCTTCCCCAGCTCCACTGCCCTTCTCTGGATACACTCCAGGACCTCAGTGTCTTTCTTGTCATGAGGGGTCCAAAACTGCGCACAGAACTCAAGGTGTGGCCTCACCAGTGCCAAGTACAGACAGACATTCACTGCCCTAGTCCTTCAGGCCACACTATTTTTGATACAGGCCGAGATGCCACTGGCCTTCTTGGCCAACTGGACACAGTAATGTCTTATGTCCTTACATCCTTAGCTGGATGTTGACCAACATACCCAAGTCCCTTTCTGCTGAGCAGCTCTCAAGCCACTCTTCCCCCAGCCTGTAGTGCTGCCTGGGCTTGTTGTGATGCAAGTGCAGGACCCAGTCCTTGGCCTTGTTGAATCTCATACCATTGACTTTGGACCATTGATCAGTCAGTATCTGCAGAGCCTTCCTACTCTCAAGAATAGTATTGCCTAGACTACCTGCTCATTTTTATTATCCTTATTGTAACGACTGTATATATTAATCTCTAATCAACTGATGGCAGATAATTATTTGAATTTGTTTCTTTTGGAGGTATAAATAAAGGGCACATATATTTAACTACCAGCCTAAAAAACTAACACAGATACCTACTTTTACCTTGTATGTATGACCACCCATTTCACCTTGAGAAATACCACCTCAAAATGCACAAGCAGATTACTAGTAACAAATAGTTTGCGTGTACATCAGTGAGGAAAGCTTGAGGCAGAAGGGAGCTTAGACTGCACTGCTGTCTTTCTGAAGGTTACTTCTATTTTCTACAGCAAAATTGCCTCAGTAAAATCCTGAAGTCGTGATGTTTAGGCACATACAACTCTCTGCGCACTATTATAATAAAAATAGTAAAATGAAAACAGGGAAAATATTTTTTTTTTACCATTTTCAGTTGCAGTTTGAAATATATATGTTTGCATAACCATAAAAAACTAATAATAACCCAGGATAGTATACCTGCATGTATACTCTACCATTAATGTTGTTTTATATTATTTAGCACATTAAAGACTTCCCACTTTGCATAATATAAAATTTCAAGGAATAAAATACTAATCTCATGCATGGCACACTGTAAATAAACTCTAAGAGAAGCAACAAATCATTGTGCTAACCATGGCTGTCCAAAAAGCTCACACATACAGCAGTGAATACTGAAAAGCCTCCTGATGTTCTAAACTAATACATTCTGTACTACTTTTGTAGCAAGTTCCTTTAATAGCATCTGTTGTACATATCAAAGAAATGGAATTTAGGGACAGAGATACCAAAAAAGTATGAGAAAGACATAAAATGGTTCATTTACAATGCTGCAAATGTAAAAGTTATCTGGAACACCTTAATAAAATATCAGACCTTTCCAAGTTTAATTTCACTCTTTAGGCAAGTACAGACATGACATACATTTAAAAATGGACATTCTTTTACCACTTATCACAAATCAAGGTACAGTGCAGGTACGCCCCCCACCCTACCCCAAAGAAGAATATCAATTATATTATTGTTACGTTAGATGATGTTTTCGCCATTTCTTCAGGGGAGTGACTCTTTATTACTTCTTTGATGAACTGTTCAAGTGCAGTGAAATAACCCTGGCACTGCCAAGTGTCATTATGAGTTCCATCAGGAAATATTGCCAATCTCTTAGTCCGAGCTGGGGATAATTCATAAAGTTGCTTCATCATAACTGGTGGAATTAACTGGTCAGACAACCCAGAGATGAAGAGAGAAGGCATTCTGCACTGAGAGATTTTTCTGTAGGACAGAAATTTATTTTTGTAGCACCATAAGGGAAGATATCGCATTGGAAAGAAAGAGAACAAAGTGCTGGCCATATAAGGGATGCTAAGAAAGGTGTTCTCCACCACGATGGCAGAAATCCTATGGGAATTTTCAGAAGCTAAGTGAATAGCTACTGCTCCCCCCAAGGAACGGCCAAAAAGAAAAATTTTTGTTTTATCGAGATCGGACCGAGTCATCACATAGTCTAACACAGCCTCAGAATCTAAGTACAAGCCTTCTTCACTTGCTTCTCCTTCACTTTTTCCATACCCTCTATAATCGACCAGAATCAAGTTTACTTTCAGGTTTACCAGCATTAACAAAGCATTTGGCAACCTGTGGCCGATGTTGCCTGCGTTGCCGTGAAAGTAAATGATGGTTGGAGAATAAGCTGCATTGTCCCCTGTGTATCTCAGCAGGATAAGATTGAGAAGAACTCCATCTTTGGTTTTGATGAAGATATTTTCATGTGGTATACCGGTAGGCATAGGAACATAAAGGCGTGATGAAGAGGGCTGTTCAGGAAAGTAAAGCAGCACATCCTGGAATTTATATAATATACCCGCTATTGATACAAATATCAAAATAAGTAGTATAATGCCTCCGTACAGGTGGAAAGTCACTATCAGGGGTAAAAGACAAATACGGCACAGACTCCAAGACCAGGAAGCCAAAGCTAGTAGCCATCTTTTAACAAAGGTCCAAAGCATCCATGATTTTTCCATTGTAGAAGTCAGTGATCTTTTACTTCAAGTAAATCCTGCAAAAAAAAAAAAAAAAAAGCCAAAGGTATGCATATAAATAAAGGGAAAAGAAAAACGATGCAATGTAAGCATTCGTGCTTGCAGAAGATTAATGGCAAGTCAATGTATCGGGGCATAAAAATCAAATTTGGTGGCAAACTCCCTTTTTGGAAACCATTTGACTCTGTAAAACAAGCAGAAAAGCAATCATAAGGAAAGGCTTCAGAACTCTTCAAAATCCTATCTACAGTATTTCAGCAAAATCCATTAATAGCACTAGAAAATTGGTTGACTGAGACCATAGTAACTTATGCTTTCCCCTCAGTCTTCCATACCAACCAAGAGAACAACCACACAGACCATACCACCAGTTTGTCAAAGCTTCTTATATAAGTAATTCTAAAACGCAGAACACAAACAAAAATAGCCTTTATTTTTAAGTTGCTAAGTAGCATTCAATAAGCCTGTGCCCAATCACTTTGCAGCCAGTGGAGGCTCACCATGCATCCTGGCTCTGCTGTCAGTGGCTGTCTTTCGGCATCTCAATCAACCATGATTACAGAGCAACACGTGAAGTGGTCAGAAGAGACTCCTCTATAGTAAGATATCACACCGTTGTTCCATTTGTGACAGCTTTTTTTGCTAGATTTTGATTGTTTCTGTTTTGTAATGCTAGTTTTCCACTATTAGATCAATAATTCATATTAAGTCTTTAGCTGAATGGAAGATTGTATCATCACACAAGACACTGAAAACAGTCAGCTAACTACGCTGTTCTCTGATTAATGAAAAACACAACTGCTGAAAGGACCAAACATGAAAACAGACTCAAGACAAAAACATGCATACAGCATAAAACAAGGAGAGTGATGTTAATGACCACAGATTAAACCTTCTTTCCAGTTATAAGAGACAGTTACATCTCCCAGCATACATATAATCTCTCACAGTATTTACTGCTGGGCTCAAGTGGAATATGGAATATGGAAACTGCCACACTTACACGAGAACTACAGCACACTACTCAGTTGCCACACTGCCTGGAATGACAACACAAGCTTACTTGTTTAACAAAACTAAGTCATACAGCAGATAATAATTACAGTTTAGACACAAAGTTATAACCTCCTGAGATGATGTAATGCAGTAAGAATCTGAATTAAATCCAAAGGAGTTTGACATGCAGAGATGCATCCAAGCATTGTGCACCAGCCATCCTAGTAGGATCAAGTGATAACCAGTGACCTCTGCAGCCACAGCTTTTGTGTTCCACAGATATGTTAAGCAACCAATCTGACCAGGAAAAACTGCCATCTATAACTATTTTATGCAATAATTAGAAATAAATCCAAAATAAAACTAATCTGTTACATCTAAAGATTCACATAATAACCAAAAACATGTCATTAAGATTTTATATAGTGTATCTACTCTAAATACATAAAACTGGTGAAATACAAAGTAATTTAAAAGAGCAGTTATCCCAGCTTTGTTTTCCTGTATTATTTATAAGCTCATGTTTAACATCCACATCCAGGTATGCACAAAATATTGTCTATAAGAAAATTTAACTCTTGTGATCCATTTCTCCAGTAAAGAACTCACAGCAATTTGGAGACATATAAAGTAGCTACTTCAATTTCTAAGAGAATTTCCTAATGAAGTTAACAAACGTTTCCTGCATTCCACTTCAAGACTATAAGATCATTGACAATGAGAAAGTAAAACCATTCTCCTTATCTATTATGTTTTTCAAAATTTTTCTGACTTCCTTAAAAACGAGACTCCAAAAATGCTTTCTCATCAAGACATTCAAAAGAGTATGAGACCCATGATTAAACCCACATAAAACTAATAAAAGACAAAGAAGTAATAAAAATCTCACTTGAAGTGATAAAGTTTTGCAAAACTGCCATATACACTAAGGACTGTTGCTTGAAGACTGATACAGCTGGTTTTAGTTTCATTTGTACACTGCTTCTATTTTTATTTTAGTAGGCTAATATTATCAAAATGTTATATTACTGAGATACTGCTGCTGTGTGATTATTTCTGAGATATATATATATAAAAATAAACTTTGCTACTGGAGTTCTAAAACCCATGCATCCTACAGCTAGAACTCAAAACACAGTAGCTAACAAAAAGGGAAAACTATATGGCCACAAATGTTACACACTCAGTACACATTTGAACAAAGTGGAGTACTCTGCACTAATGAACAACTACATTACCATTAAAGTTTTCTTCCCAATTATGATAAACTTCACTAGTTCCATTCATTTCCAGGCCTGAATCAGCCCATATCTCATACTTCACATCCTACTGCAAGATTTGTCAGCTAGAGAACTAAGATGTAAGTTTCTCCTAGGTTCTTCCCCCCTTCCTTCCAATAACAATTGAAAGATGACTGGAGAGACAAAAGATGGTTTCTCAAACACACAGGCCTAGAAGAGACTCTAAACCAAACCAATACTACCTTATTCTCAATAAAGCTACAATCCATGCTTTCCATGGAGCCCAATGCAACAGATCTTTCAGTCTTATTTGATCTGAACAGCAGATCATGACACAAATAGAACCAAATTTCCACTTGAAGGACAGAAATAAAAAGGGTAAGCTAATACAGTAATTTTCAATGAGATAAGGTCAGCACTTTTTGAAGTGTATGAGATTCAAGACTGCTCAAAGTGTATGATATTTCAGACTGTTCAATATACTGCAAGACAACACACAGATAAAAAAATTCTCTTCTTGATCTTCATTTCCCGCTCCTGTTGCTCTGGATGGGAAGTTATACACCTTTTAAACACTTTACAATGTAACATCTTATGATGCAAAAACTCAGTGTTGATGTATGAAGAGCATGTGTTACAGTTCTCCTGTATCTCTAATTCTTGTGACTAATAGTGAGCCAGAATAGTCAGGGAAAGGTGTGAGAGGGGGATAGGAAAGGGAGAGCAATGTATTTAGACTCTGATGTCTGACCAGGTTAAACTAAGAAACACTGAAGACACACTACCTGGACAAAACTGTCCCTCATTCTAGAGAGACTGCTTCTCTTCCTAGACTACAAGAACCACTCATGGACTTGCTCCATAACTGTCTGATGTTCCAGTTATGCCGAGAAGCAGGCACACCTTTATGTCTCCTAAAAGAGAAGTTTTTAATCGATTTCTGTCTTATGCAAGTATGACTAGTTATTTTTTTTTTATGGCTGTTTAACAGGATTATCTCAGTTATATCGCCTTCTACTGTTATCTCAGTTATATTGCCTCTACACCTCTCTAAAGAGATAACATGAAACATCACCCAAGTATTACAGATGGAGACATGGGAACCAAGGGAAGTCAGCTAGCTGGCCAGTGGCAAGGTAGTAGAAGTTTTGTATCAGACAGGGAAATAAAGTTTCTCTACAGGTTTTCTTTCTAAATATCCTAGACAAAACATTAATTCTCTGGAACTCATTCTTGGTTAAATAAAAAAATTTAAAAAAAATTTTTTTGAGGAACATTGCATTGTGGTACTGTATTTCAAGTAATTGTTGTAACTTTGCAAATGACTTTGAAAAAAGTTTTCCTATAACAAGGAGTCACATCCCATTTTACAGCTTTCACAGTATTTTATACCTGCTGATTATTTAAACTAAGTTAGAGGCTATGTAAACAAGAATAATGGCATTTTTTTTTAAACTTGTCATGAAAGTCAATGTCTGTGACAAACATAGTCAACAACACCAGAACCATACAGTTCTATCTGGTAGATGTTTTCTTAACTAACTCTTATGTTAACATTAATTCCTACATATGCTGTTCTTGTTCTTAGCTACTCTTACTACTGGAAAATATTTCCTAATACACTTAAGAAGAAGGGACATTTATTACTTAAATTCTTCACCTTGAGTTCAATGTTCATTAAGCTCCAAATACGTAATCTACCTTCATTTCCTCCAGACTATGTAAACTCAGTTCCTCTGCTTTCTTCTCATAGCGTTTTCTCACTCACAAATGTGATTAGAGGTCTTTCCTCTAGAATCCAGGTGCTTCACATTTCCTCCTGTCCCTCTGATAATGTGCATTAGAAACGCTAGCCTTTGGGAATCCTGATGCTTCCTACAAGTATTTCTTTGATGATGCTTGTATACTTCAAAGACAAGCAGAAGACACTACTGAAATATAAAGTTCTACTGTGGAAATCATTAACACGCAGGAACAGCAATCCAGCCAAATTCAAGCTTGACCTAATGAAAGCAAGACTTAGCCAGACTGGTACTGTACCTTTGGCTTAAAGACTAGTTCAGTTTACACCGCCACATACCTGTACTGCCCCTCAAAACAGAAAGGAAATTTGCATGTGATGAGTTTCAATGTTATGTCAGAGGGCTATACACTATGTTGATATACACATACACCTGTATTTACACATCTCCACTGCTGAATCCACAGTCCAGGAGCTATTGCAGACCTGTATGTTCTATCAGACGAGCTACAAATCTCATAATTAGGTAACTACAGAAAACACAAATCACTTACAGCAACAAAAAGAAAAAAATAAAGTCTTTATGATCAAGGTACTTTAACAATATTCTGCTTTGCTCTAATGCTATTCTTAATTGGTTAATGCCATTATTGACTGAAAAATCACAAAAACTCAAGTGCATACTTAGAGTACTTGTGAACAATTTTTCATTCATTTTGAAAGGCAGCTGAAATTACTCTTGTATCTGTCACGAATTCTGTTGTTTTGTCTTTGTCCATATTTTTAATATTAAAAGTGCCATTTTCATACACCAATCACATTATAAAGCATTTACCTTTAGATGTGATGATTTCCCAGGCTTCATCTCTGCCTGAAAGACAATTCCATTTATGAATTGAGTGAAATCACTTTTGAATTACACACATAATTTACTGTTTGTCTTCAGTTACTCGTAAGAAAATTAAGAAATGCTAACAGCCAAACCCCCTAGAACTACAACTGCTTTACTGATGAAATTATGCATTTCATATTCATGCTTCACTTATTAAGCTGAACACTTGTTTGAAATATGCGATGAACCTGAAAACATTTTACAATGAAGTTCAACAATCACATCAAAATGTCCTGGACTAAACACACAGTACACATATAATATAAATAGTGCATAAAAATTAAGTTATGCTAGATTTACACTGTCTCCTTAAAACTAATTTTTAGTGTATGAGCAGCCTTAAAGTTAGTGCTAAGAAGCACAATCAGGTGTTTAATGGCTGCTTCCTCATTTAAGAGCTAAGTCTTAGCACTCACTGTTTATTTTAAAATCCAAAAGATTGCAAACAAAATCAGATTATTTCTCTGTGTTTTTAAGAAATACCTAAAGACATCTGTTGGTTTTTACTGCACTTCCTTCTCCTAGACTCTACCTGCTCCAGACACAGATAAGATTTGCTCAAGCTTTACATTTACTCATACTTATTCAGAAGACTCCTGCAAACAGGAATATTAAGTCCTGAACTATAAAAATTTGGTTTCAGACGGGAACTGATCCAACAGAAGACTTACAAGCTACAATCTACAAACCTACAAGACAGGAAAAATACACTTCCTTAGTACTATGGAGAGAAAGGAAAAGAGAAAAAGGAAAAATGACAGCAAAGCACTGACTCCTAACAAGCACAGTAAGAATAACACATTTAAGGGCTCTGCCTTTTAAAATCAACAAACCACTTGTCCTACTTATTTCAAAGAGGGAATTTTCACAACTCTGCATCATGTTGCACATGTTCATAATTGAAAGTTATTACACTCTATTACACTCTTAACTCCTATTACACCTCCTTTTACAACCAACAAGTCTTAATGAACCTTAGAGGCATGTCTTGAATAATGATGATACTGGATAAAAACCTGCCAAAACAATAACTAACCGAGGCTGGCTATCTTACAACCTTAGTTTTCCAGTGAGCACAGTCTTCTAAAACATAGTATTTCACAAGCATGTTAAATTATTTTCTTTTTTACCTAAGACAACCACCTGGTTCAGCCTTGCCAATACAGTCACTTGGCACAGCAAGAACATTAAAGTTATCATCATCAGCCCCACCTCCTACAAGCATCCCCATTTGCAGGAATTGTTCCATACGGCAGCGGCGACAAACAGTAGACCAAGACCTTGCTACAAGGAAGCTAAAGATCTCCCGGGGCTCCGCAGGAAGGCACCTGCAGGAACTTCTGACGGCGTTGCCAACGCAGCAGCTCCTCGGGAGCCACGTCCCGAAAGGCCGGCACAGGAGCCGCGCACCCGCGGGGACAGAACCGGCCTGCCAGCCGCTCCCAGGAAAAAGCCGCGTTTATGCACGGACAGACCCCCAACACCAAAGTGACAACCAAACCTGCCGGCCGCCCCCGCCGCCCCCGCCGCCCCGCCGCGGCCTCCCGGGGCCGGGGCCGGCCGCCGCCTCCCCCTGCCCAGCGCCCCCCGCCCGCGGGGCGGGACCGGCCCCAGGGCGGCCAGACCCACCTGCCGCATCCTCCCGGGCGGCCGCCGCCGGTGCCTCGGGCCAGCGCAGACCCCGACGCGCAACTTCAACCGCGGCTCCTTCCTCCCGAGGCAGGAAGTCACCGCAGCCGCGGTTCCGCTTCCAGGTCACCGCCCGGCCGTTCTCCCTTCTCTCCCCGCCTTCCCGCACCGGGGGATCCGCCAGCGCTTCCCCGCCCCGGCCCGGGGGAGGAGCGCGACGTCAGCGGGCTCTCTTCCTGTTCCGGGGCGGGGGTAGCTGGTGTCAGCCCTTCACTGCAGGTATCCTCGGCCCCACGTAAGTCTCCCCCGGGGTGGCTGCGCCTCCATCGCCCCCGCTGTCTCCTCCCGTGCCGAGCAGGAGGTGCCCCCCCCGGGAGGTGTCCGCTCCCCCGCCGTGACCGTGGCAGGGGGATGTGGCAGAGGGATGTGGGGTGGGTGGGTGTGGTCCCTCTCCGCGGGAGGAGCACCGGGAGCGGTGCCGGCCCCGTTGGACACCGCTCCCCCGGACTCCGGGGAGCGGCCGGTTGACGGGGGCCGAGGGTGGGCCGTGTCGGGGGGCGGGCTGCGTTCCCGGGCGGGGTGGAGGAGGAAATCGTTCTCCGAGCAGGGACAGCTCCTGCCTGGGCACCAACGGGAGGGGAGCGCGCTGCCTTCTCCTGCCTTGCAGTCAGTCCTGCGTAGGTGATGCCGGTGTTTCAGTGTCGCAGCCCCACTGCTGAGTGTGACCCTTAACTAAGGACAGTGGTACCAGCTGATGGCCTTTAAGTAAAGATAACAGTTAAATCTTAGTTCGAAAAAGGAGAAATAAAGGTAAATAGTAGTTACAGATGGGTTTTTTTCTGGAATAACGTGCTGGCGTTTTCTCTAAAAATATATACTTTTTTTTTTGTTCTTAATGAAAAGCAGACTGATGGCTTCCACACCTGTGTCGCAGCCTCCCAAAAAAACAGTGGCCTCTCACGTGCCTTTTGCAGATCTGTGCGCTACTCTGGAGCGAATACAGAAGTGTAAATCTCGTCCGGAGAAAACCAAGTATTTTAAAGATTTTCTGGATTCCTGGAGGAAATTCCATGATGCACTTCACCAAAAAGAGAAAGATGTCACAGATTCCTTTTACCCAGCTATGCGGCTTATTCTTCCACAGCTGGAAAGAGAAAGGATGGCGTATGGAATTAAAGAAACTATGCTTGCAAAGCTGTATATTGAACTGCTTCATTTACCAAAAGATGGAAAAGATGCTGCAAAGCTTTTAAATTACAGAACACCTACGGGCTCACGTGGAGACGCTGGAGATTTTGCAATGATCGCATACTTTGTGCTGAAACCTAGGAGCCCAAAACAAGGCAGACTGACAATAGAACAAGTCAATGAACACTTAGATGCGATAGCTAGTAATAATGCTGCGAAAAACAAGGGTCAGTTAAAGAAAAGCCTTCTTCAGTTAATTACCCAGAGCACAGCACTGGAACAAAAATGGCTTATCCGGATGATTATAAAGGATCTAAAGCTTGGTGTTAGTCAACAAACTATATTTTCCATTTTTCATCCTGATGCTGCTGAATTACACAACGTCACAACTGATTTGGAAAAAGTTTGCATACAGCTGCATGATCCCTCTGTCTCACTTAGTGATGTTTCTATCATGTTGTTTTCTGCCTTTAAACCAATGCTTGCTGCCATTGCAGATGTCCAGCAAATCGAGAAACAAATGAATAACCAGGTATTCTACATAGAAACCAAGCTGGATGGTGAGCGTATGCAGATGCACAAAGATGGGGATGTGTATAAATATTTTTCCAGAAATGGGTTTGACTATACTCAGCAGTTTGGTGCATCACCCCTTGAAGGTTCATTAACGCCATTTATTCATAATGTATTTAAAAGCAATATACAAAATTGCATTCTTGATGGTGAAATGATGGCTTACAATCCTGAGACGCAAACCTTTATGCAAAAAGGAAACAAATTTGACATAAAAAGAATGGTGGAGGACTCTGATCTGCAGACCTGCTTCTGTGTGTTCGACGTGTTGATGGTTAACGATCAGAAGTTGGGGCACGAAGTACTAAGCAAAAGATACGAAATCTTAAGTAGTGTATTTACCCCGGTGAAGGGCAGGATTCATATTGTAAATAAGAAAAGTGCCAGAACAAGAAAAGAAGTAATTGATGCTTTAAATGAAGCAATAGATAACAGAGAGGAAGGGATTATGGTGAAAGATCCCATGTCCACCTACAAACCTGACAAACGCGGGGAAGGCTGGTTAAAAATCAAGCCAGAATATGTCAATGGACTGATGGATGAGCTAGACCTTTTAATTGTTGGTGGTTACTGGGGTAAGGGGTCACGTGGTGGGATGATGTCTCATTTTCTGTGCGCTATTGCAGAGACGCCCCCTCCAAATGAAAAACCAACCATTTTCCACTCAATTTGTCGTGTTGGCTCTGGCTATACTATGAAGGAGTTGTATGATCTAGGCTTGAAACTGGCTAAATACTGGAAGCCCTACCATAGGAAGGACCCTCCCTGTAACATTTTATGTGGAACTGAAAAACCTGAAATGTACATTGAACCTTGCAACTCTGTCATAGTTCAGATCAAGGCAGCCGAGATTGTTGACAGTGATATGTACAAAACTGACTGTACTTTGAGATTCCCCCGAATCGAGAAGATAAGAGAGGATAAAGAATGGTATGAGTGCATGACTTCAGACATGTTAGAAGATCTCAGAAGCAAAGCAGAAGGGAAACTGGCATCTAAGCACCTTCATATAGATGAGTATGATGAGCCACATGAGAAAAAAAGGAAAACTGTTTCAAAGGTGAGGAAGGTAATTGGAATAGCTGAGCAATTTAAAGCTCCTGATCTTTCTAGTGTAAACAAGGTTTCAAATGTATTTGAAGATGTTGAGTTTTGTGTTATGACAGGAACAGGGAAATACACAAAGTCTGAGCTGGAAAGCAGAATAGCCGAATGTGGTGGCAGTGTGGTACAGAACCCGGGGCCAGAGACTTACTGTGTCATTGCAGGAGCTGAGAACGTCAGAGTGAGAAACATCATTGCTTCCAACAAATACGATGTGGTGAGGGCAGAGTGGCTCCTTCAATGTTTTCAAACCAAAATGCTGGTGCCTTGGCAACCAGCCTTTATGATTCACATGTCTCCTGACACAAAAGAACATTTTGCTCGTGAGTATGATTGTTATGGAGACAGCTACACAGCAAACACAGATGTTGCACAGCTCAAGGAAGTGTTCTCAAGAGTGAAAAACAATAAAGCAATGCCTTTGGACGTAATTGCAGAGATAGAAGAACGTTATTCATGGAACAATTGTCAGCTCAGTATATTCAGAGGAAACACTATTTATGTGGACTGTTACGCTGTTGTTAATGAGCCTAAAAGCAAAATCCCTGGCATAACACTATCAATTAGAGCTTTGGAGCTCCGTTTTTATGGTGCAAAAGTAGTCTCTCACCTTGCAGATGGCGTCTCCCATGTTGTTATAGGAGAAGATCATTCCCGGGTAAAAGAGATGAAAGCACTCAGGAGAACATTTGGTAAAAAATTCAAAATTGTAACTGAGCTGTGGGTAACAGAGTCAGTGGAGGAAGGAGTCGCGAAGAATGAAAATCAGTACTTAGTTTAAAGTAGTTTTTACGATTGGAGCAAAGGCAATCTTGTTGGAATGACTGGACTCAGATTTTATGAGGCTGCCTTAAATTTTTTGTGTGTTTTCATGTCTGCTTAAAGCTGGCTCTGGCTAAAGAATAACACTATACTGCTGAAATCAGAGGAAGGCTTTTAATTATAGTGTTGCGGAAGCAAGAGGATGCTAATCTATGTTGGAGGAATAAAAACCACCACAAGATAAATAATGTAAGCCTTTTAATGCATAAACAGATCTCAGGAGAGATTTGATATTTTACATAAATAAAATATGTTTGAAACTGGCTAGTTTGTCCTAGCTGTTAGCAATGCTTGCCTCCATTTTTCAAAATGGAGACAATAATTTACCATTTTATGGAGATTTTACTATTTATCTATTGTTTATTTGTCAATTTGCAGTCACATTCGTGTTTTTGTTGATGTGTTTTGCGTGTATTCCGTATGGTACAGAATTTGGTAATTTATAAACTTAATCTGTACTATTTTGACTTGTTTACATTGGTTTTAGCATTGAGCACTGCACAGCCTCAGAAGCACTTTGATTTTAGGATATTGCAAAGATCCCATGTTTCTTTGTAAATGACCTTTGATAAATAACCTTTATAAATAACCTAAACTTTTGATTGAGGTGCTAATGAATTAATAATGACCTATATATGTATGAAATACAAATCAGTTACTTAAAAACTAATAACCTCCTGTGCTTATTACAGTTAAAGCTAAACTGTGAAGTGCAACAGGGCTAGGCTTTTACAGTCAGCTATCAGTTTATCTTTCAAATAATGCTTCTTAAGCTATTTTAGTAATGTAGGATTAATTTCCAAATATCCAGTTCAATGTATATTTTTTAATTACTAAATAAAATCTATTTTTAAAGTCTGCCTGGTATTTATTTTCAGGAAGCAATAATTCTTTTGAAAAGCACAAAACTTAGTTTCTGATTTTACTGTTAGACAATTCATGCATTAACTTTGAGGGGAGAAGAGTTGAGGCCTGAGTTCTTGTTATGTCAGTAATGATACCAAACAGATGGGGAGATCACACTGAATCAGTTTTTAGCTGACCTGTTTCTTCAGTGCTTTTTGTGGTCATGTTCATACAAAAGTTACTGTAAAAAGAATTAGAAAAGGTTCCAGAACATTAATTGGAAAGAAGTTTATTGTTATCTCCTATAGTTAATGTCTTTGGAGCTCCCTTATTATTTGAAATATACTAAATAGGTAAAATGTAAAAAACACTGACCGCATATTGCTGTTACCAGGCCTGCTTTTCTCATCTTGGGTGGGGCTTGTATGGTGGGACTGTGCCATTTGTTGGTGAGGGTACTGCCTTGTGCCTGTCTCGCTGTTCCCCTAGCACACTTTCCCTTGTGGAGCAGCCCTCTTGCATCCCTTGACACCATAAGGGATTGAATGAATGAAGGAAAGTCGGCTTCCTTGCTTCTTTCTGTTCCCTCACAGAACTACCTTTCTTTGTCCCCCTGATATTCATCTGGTATTTGGTTTGAATGTGAACTTCTTTCCAGGACCAAGTTAAAAATGTGTGGAAAGCTTATAATTTTTTTACTGTAGTACATCTGTTTGGTAAAACACTTAAAAAGTGTGTGGTCCCTGTTGCTCAATTTCCAGTTAATCTTTCCTGAAAGAGTCCATCTGTATGTTTTGAAAGAGTCTATTTTAAGAAGGTCCATTTATTCAGGTGAAATCAGTCAAAACCTATCTAACAGATAAGGTGTACTATTCTGTTTATGACACCTCAGTTTTAAGATCTGGTGAGAGATTTTAAAAAGCCCTGCAGTTTTTCTGTTAAAAAAACCCAAATTACAAACAGTCACTTAATCTTTCCAATCTGTGTGTAACTGCAGTTTGAATTCTTTCAAAAGAGGGACTTGACGTTATAAAATGTCATGAAAAGGATTAAGAAATGTTCATTCGAAGGTAACTAGGGAAATGCCTTTTAAGATAGTTCAAGCAAGTATAAAGCATCTACAGCTGGTAACAGCTGTTGTACCATGAAACAGTAGATGGCCCTGTAAAATTTTACATTACTGCTCTTTGCTGTGAGGGGATAGAATGAGAGAACACCAAGTTTGACTTATTAAGCAAACCTAACAGTGAAGGTAGAGTTTATAGGTCTAATTAAAATGTTTCTCCATGATGCTTTCTGGAAGTAAGGAAATTAAAAGGCATCCACCTCAAAATTGTTTTCTTTTATAAAGAATATATTCAGCATTATATTTGGATGCTTTTTACAGATGTAGCTTTTCTTCTTAATTTTGGGGAAGATTATTTTGATAGAACATTTAAGAGGTAATTTAAGTTCAAACTGCAAGCATTAATGTTCTTTGCTTTTCTTATAAAGGATGCAGAAAGCCTGAGCATGTGATTGTGTTTGAAAACTGAGATAACAAGGCAATTTCAACTAGGTTAGTGACAAAATGTGTTTAAATTCATTCTTTTGTTAATGCTGCAGGTAGAGGAACTATGTAAAGCCACAATACCAGAGTTCATTTTTCTCCTGTGTTGTGTATCATATATAAAGTAAAATACAGTTTTCAGGACTGAAGTTGCCAGAAATAAGATACCATGGGAAAAAAGTATTGTTGCACACAAAATATGGTGTGAGGGATTGTGTATTCCACTCTCATCATCACTTTCCCAAAACAGAATGAATTTACATAGTCTAGTTCTGTACAGAACTAGTTAGAAAATGTTAGCTGTGATATTACTATGATAGTACTGTTGCTTTTTATGAAGTTCAAACTAACCTTTGGAAATAGGTTCAGGTAGAAGGTTGTTTTGTTTCATATAGAAGTCTTTGTGATTCTGCTTAAATTTTTATAATTTGTCTAGCATTATGTGTTTTGTTATAGTATAAGACTAGCTTGGTGGATAAGGGTAGAGCACTAGATGCTGGTTTTCTGGGGTTTAGGAACCCTTTTGACACTGTCCACGGACAGCAGGTGAAGTATGGACTAAATGAATGGACAGGGAAGCAGATTGAAAACTGCTTAAAACTAGAAAAGTACTTTCTTACTGTGAGGGTGGTGAAACACAAGAACAGATTGCTCAGAGAAGTTGTGGAATCTCCATCCTTGGTGACATTTAAAATGCAACTGGATAAAGTCCTGAAAAACCTGCTCTAGCTGACGCTTCAAGTGGATAGAGTTGGACTAGATGATGTAGAGAGGTGCCAATCAGCCTCAGTTGTTCTGTGAATCAGGTCTGAAGTTCCCAGTCTGATTTCAGGGGTCTTGTGAATGGGCAAAGTGTCAAATGGTGACATATTATAAATTGCAAATTTAATGTTTGGGGGTTTTTTCATTTGCAGTACAAGAGGTATTAGTATAGCTAGCTGTCTTAATCAGCGTGGTTTTGACAACTACACAATAAACTGGAGGAAAACCATAGAATTTACATAATCCTGTACTGTAAAACAATAACTAATGAGTCTATGAGCAAAAGGACCCTCAACTCAAAATACATCCCACCCCCCAAAAAATCCCCAACAAAGCAACCAAATAAAAAAGACCCAAATAAACAAAATTTATAATGAACATGAACATCCCAGAACATGAGCTTTCCCAGTGTTGTGTATAAATGTTTGAATACTAGCCATATCTGAGAGAAGAGCTTGTTTTCAATTTGAGGTTATACATAGCTGTATGAATTTTGAAAGTGAAAACAGGTTCCAGTAACTTAACCACTTTCATCTGATTGCTCAGTCTTGATCCAGGGATGCTAAAGTAGCAGCTTCTTTCTTGAGATTGTGGATTTTACAAACGTAAACCCTGCTCTACGTATCCATGCAGGAGGTAGGATTTCACCACACTCTTGCACATGGAAGCTTCCTCCTGCAGCTAATATGCTACATCCTGCCATCCCTCAGCAGGCTTTGCTACGGCAGGAACCAGAGGCAATGTGTTCTTTGAAATTCATGTTTTCAACCTCCTCATCTTACACCTGCAGTTAATGAACTAACGGTCTGATCACAGGCAGGTGGATATTGGTTGTGTCTGTGCGTAATTATGTGCATAGATACATGTATTCAGGTAAAAGCAATAGATGTGTAACATAGCTACTCTCAGATTAGTTTTTGTGTTTGCTTTTGTCCTCCCTGGTCTCCCACAGTTTCTCCCTAGCCTTGGTCTCTTTTGACTAGTGTATTATAGATTTTAGGTACCAGACCTGTGTGCTGCCAAAGTGGGACAATTTTATTCATCCAGTTTAAAGCTAGTTTGTGTGCCTGTGTGTTGTGCTTCAGTCTGCCCTATAAACATGTTCACATGTGATTATATAAGACATAGTTACATACATTTGAATTTTTTATTTTTTTTTTTTTACTTAAAACCTCTGAATGCTATTGGAGTAATAAGAAATTAAAGGTTACTCAAGGCAAAAATAAATATGAAGATGGCAGGTATCTGAACACGTTCAGATCTCTGAACATGGTTATGTGAATAAAAGAGAAATAAACAGGATAGCCAGTTTTGTTGATTACATCTAGCTGTAACTGAAACACAGCAGGTGCTGCAGCTAGACTGCCTGAACCAAGGCAGAGCAGTGAGATCACATGCCATAGCAACATTAACAAATTCATTAAATAGAAGACAGGAGAAAAAGAAAAATTTTGCTCCTTTATATTTTTTTTTCTTTTCACACTCTGAATTATGTGGTAACTCTAGAATAAATTTTTGTAATATTCATATTTTTAAATTCTTATGCTTATTGAAGAGCTATATAAACACATCCAACTGCTGTATACATATTTCAACAAATTCCTGGCAGACATTCAGTAAATGGCATCTGAGGTGCAGTACAGGTAATATGTAAATTACCTGTAATTTTTAAGGCTGAAATAATTAACTTTTTTTAGTGACTGGGGGATTTAAAGGAACATTTAACCACTAAGAAGAGACCTGGGTCTTAATATGTAAGGGGACAGGAAAAATATTCTTCTGGATATGTGTTGGATAACCTGCCTTCCTGACCTGTATTTTTGGCAGACATGGCCAACTCAATCTTTCAAAAATCATGTTCACATTTTCTCTCATAGTGCACTGTCTTTTAATGTAAAAAGCTTTTGGAATTATATGATATTTGTCTCTACATGCATTGTGCTGGGTTGTCTTTGTTTATGAATTCTAGTGAATTACGATTTACACAATTCTGTGGTTATTTTGGGGTGCTGAACCCTTAGCCCATGTTTTGGCTGCTGCCCAGGGATGGACTATGGCTCGGTCATGACCTCCTCTGGACTTCTGCAACTGCATGACTGTCTGCCCAGCATGTGAGTGAGCTCCAGAAATATAGATGTTTATGAAGGGAGAGGGAATGAGATTTGTATGGTACTTATGATGGCTCTCCTCAGCCCTCATCTCGTTTTATTCCTTCATCTTTACCAATGCTGAGGAATATTTTTAGAGATCCCAGAACCAGATAGGAAGGCTAGACAACAAGAATTTGTGACAGTGTTGCAGGATTGGTACCTACAGACTGCTCCAGGCTAACCAAACTTGCCCCTACAGCNCCCCCCCATCCAGAAAACAGACTGTGGAAGTTTTACTTGGTCAGCAGAAATGAGAAGTTCCCAGGACTAGGCATAGACTGCATGACCATTTCTTGCATTTTTCTGCCTAGACTAAACAGAAAAAGTATTTCCCAGTTACAGTTACAGGTCTTTAAACTGTATTGTCAGCCACCAGCTATATCTCATTCTATAGTGAAAGTTCTCATTTCTTAAAACAAGCCGTTCATGTAAAAGTGTACCCTTAGCTCCGGACAGGCCTTTCTAGCTGGTGCTTTGTCAGAGTTTTGGAAAACGCTATTTGGTTCAGACCAAACAGCATTATGGACAATAACACGGTAGTGGCAGGCCTGTGCTATGGATCTGTCTAGTCAGAATGAGGAATTGGGCCTGGGTTGAGCATCTGACATGAAGAGCAGCCTTGTGCCTATGGAAAATCCGTGCTGTCTCCTGGCTTATATTCAGGAGCAGAAAGGAAACATGGGTTTTGTGGTCCCTGAGCATGGGCAGAACTCTGCTGTGGGAATTTGAGATCATGGGAAGACTTTTCACGAATGGCCATGCAGTTATTGGTGATATCAAGACAGAATGAGTGCACAGGGGTCAAGAAGAAAGACCAGAGGTGTCTCTTACACAGACTGAGGGGAGATGAAGAATGCTATGTCGACATAACCGAAGTGTTCAGTCCATCCAGAGCAGTGGCAGGATTTGGCTGCTGTTCAGTTAAGCCTTCACCCACAATTATCTGCCCTTTGGCTAAATTCCAGGATTCCCATAGGTAATTTTAATATTCAGTTATTATCTTGCATAGGTTTTAGCAATTGGGCAACACACAAATTACAAATTATCTTTTATAATTATATTAAAAGCTAACAGGAATTAAAATAAAGATTAAAATCATTTAGCAGCATTCGTACAGTAACAGTTCCCCAAAGATCAGCACAAGCAATGGAACACTAGCAGGAAATAGTTAGGCAGGTGGCCAGCATAGATAATTTGGCTCATCAGTATCCAACCAATCTTTGCATTGGTTAGTCAGCCTAACCTCCCTCTGCATGGATTTACTCCTTTCCTCACTCCCTCTTATCCTCTACTTACTCCTTGTAGGTGGGATTGCACCCTGCAGAATCCTGTCCTGGGTCTGGTTTTAAATGTTGTTGGAAGAGGGAGACAGGCTGTTTCAGTTAACATGTTTACGGATGACTTGGAAGTTCAATGCAAAAACAGAAGTTCATGCACCAGTATGTGCTGTAAATGGTGGGAAATAATTTCTGTGTACAAGGATAGCAGGCTGGATTGGCTGTGTTATATCCATGAAAGTACTGTGAGAAGGTTCAAGAAGATCTCATGGAAGAAATAATTTCTGCCAATATATCCTTCTAACTTAAATGTTGACCCATCAACATTATGTGCATCTAGGTTCAAATCAGAACTGCTTAAGTTTGCTAAACAGCCTCTGGAGATCTGCAGAGAGAAGTCAGGGCCAGCTGTTTCCCATTACTTGGATAAAAACTTGGCCCTTGCTGCTTCCTGGATTTCATCTCTTCATGAGTTGTTCACTCCCACCTCCCTCTTCTTCCTTCAGTACTTTTTCTTCTCTACCTTGACGTTTTTTCCCCCTAAATCCTTGAACCACTAGCAGTCCCAGTTTCAGTAATCCTACCTCCACTGGCAATTTTACCTTTTTTATCTTGCATGGCTTCACTCTACATCCACAGTTGTTCCATCCATATCTACACAAGGACTCAACTCAGTTATCATTTCACAACAAACCTGCTGCTGTGGTTCAGTCTGACATGCAATGAAATTCACCGTTTGTTTAAAGCCCCACTGGTTGTTGTTATAACAGACATTATCAGGCAGGATGTGGGTGACCTGTGTTAAATATCCTGTGGTTGAGAGGCTACAGGCTCACTTGTGCCAACTTTCCAGAGGAAACCTAGGTGAGCAGGCTGGAGGCCGTGATATACTCTGGGCATTCCTCACCCTGCCTGTGGAAGCTGTGCAGGAGCACTGCATTGCCAGTTCTCCTTCAAGAACTGGTCATATTTGTCACTCTGTAACAGCTTAATGCAAAATGCGTAAACAAGACTTCACAAATAGATTCAAGTTTAAAGCTTCTGCATCCTAAGCCAACACAAAGCTAATGGATTAATTTGTCACTGTACATATATATATACAAATATACCTTTGTCTATACATATTAGCTTTGTATATAAATATATATACACACACGTATAAAACTGGTGTCCTCCTACAAAAGACGTCCCAGATGTAGATTTTAATTAGATGGGAGTGCCTCTGGATAAGATAGGGTCCTGTGTCTAAGACCTGGAGGTAAGCAATCTCTCAGGCACACTCACATCCTTGCTTACTGTGTCATGCCTCCTTAGTAGTCAAAATAGAAAAAGCAATCCTTTTTCTATATGCACCTGTGTATAATTTTGTTCCTTGTGCCTGTATAAATGCTAAGAGACGTATTACAGATACTCAGAGCTGTCAAGAGATAATCAGAGACAAGGCACATCTGACTGATACTAATGTGTAGAAAGAGTTGCAGAATATTCGAAATGTAAATCAAGAATTGAAATGTAAGTTTACCTTAGTGTCATACAGAAAAAAAAAAAAAACCAAAAAACTGTGTTTATAGAAATCACATTTTAAGAAAAGGAAAATTCAAAAGTAAGACAAACATATCTAGATAATCATCCTCTTTTTGGGTTTGTACATCTGTATAAATATGTCTTTGAAATTAGAAGCACATTTGTTTGTATCAAAGTGCTGACACTTGAGAAGAGCGTCACTTCTATTCTGATGGTATTATCAGTGAAGAAGCATTACATATGCAGCAATAATTGACCTTTTCTGTTTTCCACTTTTGAAAAACCCTGAAGGTATATTGCTCTTTTATCGCTAAAAATGCATTTGCTCTTTATGCTGAGTCAAATCAACTGGCAAGGCAAAAAGCCTTGTGTCAGTAAGGGCATCAAGAGCAAACAATTTCATTCATATGTCATCTTCATAGCAGATGAAAGATCAAAGGTCATCAAAAGAGGCAAAAGAATTCAGTGCTTTGGTTTGTAGCACTTTTGTTGCTCTCATCCTGCCAGCTGCTCAAGAATGTGGTTAATATTAAGTGTGGAAGTGGTTTTACTGATTAACGTATTTTTGAAATAGTTTTTTAAAAGGCATATATTTAAGTGTGTATAGGATTGGATTAAAATTTAAAATTTAGTTTTCACATCTGATGTGGAAAGATTATTCTGGGCATCTTTAATACAGAAGTGACATTTTGAGCCAAGCCTTTAAATTGCTAAAGTCAACCTGGTACAGCTTTGACTTTGATTGAATGGTACTGTTTTACACTAGCTGTGATCAAACTATTTTGTGTAGTTTAGAGCAGAGTCAATTTTGAGTGGATTTGGTTGACAGATTCTGTGGGTGAAAGCACAAAACAGTGTGGAAACAATTTCCTTGTCAGACAGTATTTTTGGAGACAACCTGCAGAGTTCAGCAGAAGAGAGACAGAAGCAATAAAACTGAAATGCAGGCTTTTCTTCGCTCTGTTTCAACTAAACCAAAGCAAAATAAAACGTAAAATAAAAATATTTGGATGGAAAGAATGTTACTAAGAAATGTTACTAGTTCTCTTGACTAGTCTTGTCTTATAATTGTCTGACAATGTTCTTGCTTTAAAAGAATATATACTACTACTGAGATGTTATCAACCAAATGTACACATAAATATTAAAATAATAAATTTATGAGGTATCTACATAAATGTGCCTCAAAAATTATAAGACACCTGTAAAGAGAATAGAAAGAGGAGGAAAACGCTTCAAGACATGTCACTACAAACATCATAGTTATTAAGTGACAAGAAGATGACAAGAAAGGGCCTGTAAAGAGGTACATCATCTCTCCAGAGAGGCAAGGATTTTTCAGAGTAAGAGGCGATCACTAAAGAAGAAACAAGTGAGGTTTAATTAACTTCCGTCTCCTAAAGGACATGTTGGGGTTTCTGGGGCCTTGTTTTAGAGAAATTTTCTTTTTTCTTTTTTAACTGAAAAGGATTTTACACCTAAGCAGGTTGATCTTACTTTTTCATGCCCAAAAACGTGAGTAATTGCTGTATTTGTTACCAGTGAAGTACAGTTTCTAGCATTGTGCATCCTGGAACAACATGTAGTCTATTCTCAGATTAAGGTAGTCAAAATATGGGACAGGTGCTAAGGGAACAGGTAGTTTTAAGGTTCATGTTTATGATAAGAAGAATCATTGGAAAACGTGTTTTAAAGATGGATGTGGAAGACTGGAAAAAAAGGAGCAAATCAATTTAGGGACAGTATCACACAGAATGAAAGAATCAGGTTGGAAAAGACCTCTCAGATCGTGAAGTCTACCCTATGATCGAACACCACCATGTCAACTAAACCATGGCACTAAGAGTCTTATCCAGTCTTTTCTTAACTCCTCCAGGGACGGTGACTTCACCACCTCCCTGGGCAGTCTATTCCAATATCTAATTACCCTTTCTGTGAAGAATTTCTTCCTAATGTCGAACCTAAACCTCCTGCGGTACAGCTTGAGACTATGTCTTCTTGCCTTATCTGTTGTTGAATGGAAAAAGAGGCTGACCCCCACCTGTCTACAATCTCCTTCCGCCAAGGCAGGAGGACGCAGTTGGGCCCCACAATCACCAGCTCCTCCCTGTGAGGGAAACCGGGCCCCAGGATGCACCCCCAGAGGCACATGTTAGTAGCCATATAATGGCACAAAGTTCAGAAATCCACTGTATCACGGAATCAGTCATCCTGGACTGTGCTGGTAGATATACAGCCTGAAACTGCATTTGATTAATGCAAAGGTCATCTTTATTTTGTTTTGGTTTTTGTTACTTCTTCTTCATAATCTGAGGCACTGTCAAAAATATTGGCTATCACATGGTTTAACTTTCAAAGGATAGATTACTCTGCCCTTCCTGGTTTAAAAGTGTTTGAAAAAAACCTGGAATTGATGGAGTTCACACTTCCAGTACATGTTTCCATTTACTGCTGCTGGGTGAATTTTCAGTGATGGCATAATCCTGGATGCTGATGTCATCAAGCTGAGGCATGTTAGGCTGCTGTTTGACTGAGCTGTTTCCTGCGTCTAAACAGAACAGAATCTCCCCATACAAGCATCTTGCAGGTTTTATCTTTGTCATTCTCTAGCTTCTATTTTATTATACTATATGACAAATCTTACCTTATTATCTTCTGATCTCCATTACATCTTTCTCCTATGAATATCTAATCTTAATGGATGAATCTAGCATATTGAAGGATGACTGTTGGGTAACTACTGATTTAATTATAGCGGAAGTGCAGGATTGCCTACACCAACCATTACGCTTCCTGTCTAGCTGAATCTCTATTACTGCCATTATTTGCAACCTTGGTACGGCATAATCTTTTTTTTTTTTTTTTAAATCTCCAAAGGAATTAATATATCTAGGCTACTCTAATTAGTAGCTTTCTATTACAGTCATAAAAAGCTTTAAATTTTGTCCCTATTAGCAGCAGAGTAAGGGAGAGGCTATACTGATAAAGAAAGCACAACAGTTGAAGCCTGACTCAAAACTATAATTATTGTGGCTTGGTTGAATATCCAAGCCTGTCTGCAAGAAGAATGGAAGTGCTAAAGTAAAATAAGGGAATGTGTTTTAATCCTTTCCACAGGGATAACTGGGGTGGAATAACTTAAAGCAGTTTGGCACATGGGACTGAAAACCTGAGAAGCCAGTTTTAGTGCAAATACACAATAGAAAGGAAAGCTTCTGAGTTTCTCAGCTTCTGAAATGCACAAAATCAAATATCTGGTAACTTAAGCATCAATTCTCAATTTCATGTGGCTTGTCAGACTAAAGTGCGTGGATTCACACAAGGAGAACCTCGGACATACTGGAGGACTGTGAAACTCCAACTTCAGTATCATTTAGGAAGCATTACTAACCCGTTGATGTTTACCTTGATAATACCTTTGCAGAAACCCACTATAGAATAATATGGTTTATAGTATGTTCCAGTAATTTTCTAAAATGTGGGAAACTATTTCAATAAAAGAAAAACCTCCTCAACTTGTTTCAAGAGACATTTTTTACTACATTCATAAACTTAAAATATGTAGTGTGTACCTATAATAAAAATGCATCTGGAAATGTGAAGTTTAAAGGTATATAAAAATGTATTGAATTGAAGTGTAGTTCTTTGTTTTATTCTATTTCTTAAAGTTATATTTTCTATTTGAATCATGTTAGTTGCCTGGAAACTTTCCCCTGGGTCTGAAAACATCCTTCTAGAAAACTTTATCTCTACATGACAAAAATGGAGCAAAGGTTCACTTCTTTCTCTGAAAAGACTCCTTCTTGTGAGCACTCCTTATGATCAATGAACAACGTGCTGTTTCTCTATATATGTCCTAGCTAGCCTCTTAATGTTTACTACTTTCTTAATTTGTGGCTGGGTTAATTGAATCATTGACCCATGTCCTGCTGTGAATACTCATCGAGTGAGAGGTCTGGTTGGTTGAGAGCCCTCAGTGACATTATTTTTTAGAAATCTGTTTTTTGCGAGTCGTTACTTGCAGATCTTTGTCCTAAAGATCCATCTTTGGTTCCAGTTGCGACTGATGCTGATGAAGTGAGTGACACTGAAGATTTCCACAACCTGCACCTGTGAGCCCAGCCGCAAACACACCATCCGTTTTCCCCAGCACAGGCTTTTCAAGTCTCTGCAGCACACCATATCTTAAAGCCAGTGATTATTAGCAATAACTACTTCTACTTAGTTTTGTCTCACGATATATCTGGCCAATGCAGGACAACTTCTTGAAACAAAGTTAATGTCCATTTGCCTTCCAGGCTACATAGACAATAATATAGTGGTCATTAGAATACTTGTTGATATTTCTCCTAGGTTGATGCGTGCTGTCTAGGCCAATTTTGAAAATACCTTTATATACAGATACCCATATAAAAAGTACTCGTTCCTGTTACTCCATTAAAATAAAAATTTGGAAAATTTGCCCCTTTAAAATTTAACCGTATACTAAGCTTTATGCTCTTTGATCATAGCCACTTATACTATAAAATTGCTTTTTTGGGGGGACTGCTTAGGAATAGCCTATATGAAGTACAGGCTGAATAAATTTCAATTTTCATTTCATGTTTGTGAATATCTAACTCAAAGTAGTCATGTGCATATTTAAACCAAAGCATCAGGTATAAAAGATGGGGTCCTCTATTTTGGTAAAAACCTTTCAGATTTATGTATTATTTTCTTGCTTTATATATTGTTTTGCTAGAATAGGATCTGCAGGGAAAATGAGGAGGGGCAGTGACAGGATCCAAGGATAAGCCTCTATGTGGCATTTTTTATGAATGTCCAAATTATCTATGTTAGCTTAACACCTCAGGAATACCATGGTTTCTCTCTACTCCCAGCTCAGAGAGATGGAGCTGTTTGTGGCTCTAATGAAGCAGCACATCTGTATGTCCATCCTCTTCTATGTTTGGACTCTCTGGTGATCTAAAATTTATCATACCTTCCTTATTCTAGAAATTGCTCAGCATTTGTGTTTTAAAAACTGGGAGGGAATACGTTTTAAAATAAATAGGCAACAGTGTCTGAAAAAAGTCTTTCCAAACTGTAGCGTATGAGACATTTTTTAAATGCCTGAATTCTAAAAATGTGGTGAATGTGTTCTTAGGGCATGAAATAGGTATGCCTAGACATGCCCTCCAAACAGAAAGGGGATGGCCAAGAAGATGTTTAGTTTTAGTTTAGAATGGTGCATGTTTTCTCCCAGTGGTTTGTTCATATACAATTAGTATGGCCTCTTTAGACTGTGATAGGCCACATTTATTGTACCTATTTTGTCATCTTTGAATGTGGAGGATTTTAGTCTGTGTAGATTTTTAAGCATTATCTTATCTGTCTTTCTATTACTTGCTCTGTTAGTTTTGCACCTGGGTATGCAAGTTTTTCAATGTGACACTAAAAAATAAAAGTTGTAATTCTGTAAGGGTTTGAAAGCAGGACAGTTTTTTTTCAATGTTCACTTTGTGCTGGGCTGAACAAAAGAGGTCAGTATCATTACTCCCTTTTTGCAGAAGGACAAAGAGTCTTAAGGAGAAGTGAAATTAATTGTTGCAGGTAAACCTGCAGTAAAGCTCCTATTTCTTCATTCTTGTCAGTAGACACCTTTGTCCTCATTCCTGTCACAGTTCATTATCCCCTTGTGTTAGTACTTGTGTTTCTGCCTGTCTTGCCTTGTGTTTTTATACCCTTTTCTGTTCTTTACTCCCAAGCACAGGAGGTATTTAGGGTTCTTATGCTCCTGAATGATTACCTGAAGGGACTTTCTGTTCTGCTCAGAACTGCAGTCAAGTTTACAATATGGGGTTAAAATTTTTAGAAATTTAAGAAATCTCATTCCACTTTTTCAGCTGTGGGATGAAGTATGCACAGTTGCTCTGGGAGATGGCTTAGGCCAATTACATTAAATGCAGAGATTAAGCAAGTTTGGTCCATCAGTACATCCTTTCTAGAAATCAACTGCCAAATCACACCATGGAAGATTCTCCTAAAGTTTATGGATTGAGTGAGTGAGTTTTGCTAGACAGCAAAATGGTAGTCCTTTCATGTGATGTCTGAAATACCTGTTTTACATGACATGCACTGAACTTTCTCAATTAAATCATTGTAACAACTATTTCAATTGGGTAAACAGCATCTTTCCCTTACAAAGCCCTGAACATTTTAATCAAAACTTTTGCAAAAATGTTCAGGCTGACACATATTTCTGGACTAGAAACTCCAATATGAGTAAAATAAAAATGAATCAATGAAATAAGGTATTACTAAAAAAAAGATATTTTACTGCTGGTGATTAGGCAGATCTAATTATGAGAATTACTATCATCAGCTCTGCTGCAGTGAGATCTGCCCTGAGAACCTGGCAGCTAACTAGAACATGATTATATATATATAGTCAAATTTCTATGAAAGTGAAAAAATCCACCATAGAGAGCAGACTACCCCACAGGGTTGTTTTGGGTTTGTTTTTTGCTTCCCCCCCCCCTAATATTTCACATTCAGTTGAAAATGTAATCCTTAAAGAGCTGGATGATTCATATATGTTGGCAAAATTTGTTCACTCTGCACATGCCATGTAAGGGTGTGGACTACGCAGTTTTCCAAGGAAATCATGCACATGGAAAAAGTAATTAATTGCCTACTTTTATATTTGTTAGCATGAGAGCTGCCAAAATAGATCTGTAGATAAATCACTTCTTGTAGGCATTTTATTTTATAGTATTATTATATAAAAGGTTTGTCCTATCAAGATAAGCCTCCACTTCCAGATAACCAAGTGTGTCAGATTGCTCCTGTGAAGCTCTAGCTGATCAGAGATCAATTGGGTTTAGGTCCACTCCATCTTTGTTGTCTGTTTCCCCATGGGATTTGCTGCCAGGCAGTGCAGGAGCACTCAGGGTAATACAACATGTCGCTTTCCTTTTAGAAAGACGATGACAAGAAACTGAACTCCCCTCTCTGTCCCTCTCTTTTGCTAAGTCTAGGCTCTCTCACCATGCCCAGTTCAGTTTCCCTTCCACAACTCGGCCCGGCGATGCTCAGCCGGCCCGGGAGAGCCTACCCTCCGCTGCCGGCTGTCCCGAAAGGCAGCAGCCAGGGAATTAATGGCTCAGCGAAGTGCCGGGACTGCAGGGGCTGCAGGACAAAGCGGCTGTGTTCACCCTGCACTTCACGCCTCGTTCCAGTGTGCCCGGAGGATAAAACTGAGGACACCCCACACTCTTTAAGGGCTGGCAATAGCTGGTCCCCAGGTCGCTCAGGGCTCACTGGCACACAGCCTGCGGCCAAAAGGGGCATCCAGAACCAGACGCGGTGCCACAGCACGCACAGGACACACTGACCAGCTCAGCCTCGTCCTGCCACTCAGCACCACCATCCTTCCCCCAGCACATGCGCTCCTAGAAATCTGCTGCTTTCCCCTTGTTTAAAGACTCGTGTTCCACAGCGTCACCCTACCCCAAGTCAGCCTACCTTACCCACCCAGAGGGGACAAAGGCACTGGGCCTCCAGGAGCCAAGACAAGCTCCCGAGTCAGAGCTCAGCCAGCCTGGCCCCGGCTGAAGTTTCCTCAAAGTCTGAGCCGTTCAGGCCAGGAGCTCAGGTTCCAGCCTCCTGAAACCCCTCCAGCTCGTTTATTGCAAATGGCCTGCCATCACTCTACAAAGCGAATTTGCAAAGCCTGCTACACCTAGAAAGAGAGGTGACCTTAAGGAACACTTTCTGGGAGTAATTGATTGAAGTGCAGGTTGGTATGACACCAAATATTTTTAAGATTTTTACATCATTTATTTGTTGAAGAAGAAGACTTAGTCCCTCAAAAATCAAATGGCTAACAATTTGTGCTGTTACTGTAGAGATGCTCTCAGGTTTAGAGCTGTGCATCCAGAGCAGTTTACAGTAAAGACCAGCATCAGAATATTCTGGGCACAACAAGGATGTCCTATAAACAATGTGAAAGGTCGTGAAAGCAGGATTGCACTTTTTTCTTGTAGACAGGGATAAGAAGATGAATAGCCCCCCTGTAATCATGGAGGAAACCTGCTGAGCCACAAGTCTATGGGATTAGATGGGATCCACTCAAGGGTGATGAGGGAGCTGGCAGAAGAGCTCGCAAAGCCACTCTCCATCATTTACCAACAGTCCTGGCTCACTGGGGAGGTTCCAGGTGATTGGAAGCTGATGAATGTCACCTCAATCCACAAAAAGGGTTGGTGTCCATTTGACACAAGTAACTGCTACAGTCTACACTATGAGCAGAAATGTCAACAATACAGCAGAAATGAGTAATTGTTCTCATATTTATTTATTGTTCTGCATAAGTGATTTGGAACACTGGGCATATCTCTGAACTTCTCAGTGAATTTGTGCTTTTTTTACAGGTCAGCATTTGATTGCATGATTGCCCCTCCCTTTCTAGGAGTTATCTCCTGCAAGGAATGGAGCCTTGTAATTAACTTATTTCAGGGTATCAGGACATCTGACGTTTTGTAAATCTGTCAGGTAGATTTGCTAACAAGTTTCTTATTCCCTGAAGATTAAAAAAAAAACCAACCCAAAACCACAAAAAACAAAACAAAACAAAACAAAACAAAACACCCCCCCCCAACATCCTAAGCCAATGAAAACTGCAGCAAAAAGAAAAAAAATGAAGGAAAATAATTATTGTCAACTGAAGAAAAATCCAGAAGAATTAATAAGAACAGGCTTTTCTGCATGGAGGTTGTTTTTATTTCAGTTTCTCCTTGCTCTTTAACAGAACCTCTTCTTATTTATTTGGGAATAGGGTGCTTTAGGACTGAACATGTACTAGAGGAATGCACAGTATGTCCACAGGCCATAAGAAGCAGCACTGGACTTTTAGTTTGCTTTGTCTGTAGAGCTATGGGCAATCAGCTTTCACTAGCTACGTAGTTGTAAGATGCTCTATGTCTCCATCAGCCTTAGTAGGGACTGCAAGTAAGTGGGTTGCCTTTTTCACTTTCTCAAATTCGCTTTCTATGTGCCTTCTCAGCTATAAAATCACAGGTTAATATTAGTTGGTTTTCCTCTGAGCTAAAGTATTACCTCTATCAGATTATTTAAATGTGTTACCTTCTGTGTGGACCTGTTTTAAGTGTATCTTAGAATCTTTTAATGGTCTAGAATGGTTTAAGTTAAACTTCCACCTAATAGTTAAAGCTAAACTGAAAGCAGGCCACTTAAAAGTACTTGGAAAAAAATTTCAAAGTCTGTCAGTCTAAAGGATCCTGGCAGTATGGGCCTCTTCTGGTTGTCCTCCTGGGGCTTTCCAGATGCCTGGTTTGCATAAAGGCAGTTGTAAGGTATGAAACGAAAGGTGTAGATATTCTAATATTCCTGCCTCTGAGATGATGAATTAAGCAATAATTCAGGCAATGCATGCCTAAAAGAAAGGGTGTAAGAACAGGATAAACTCCATTTGCAACTCAGGGATTTTCTGACTTCAAAGAGGCTATACAGCCATAGGTGATGGTTGAATGCATTAGTAATTAGTAATCCTTGCTGGATTTTTCTTCCACTGTCTAGTTTCTCGTGGCACTTACATAAACATCTAGACTCTTTTGCCAGATAATTCCACTGGATAGCACTCCTTTAGTGGAAAAAATCCCATTGTTCTGAACTTGTTTCCTGCTATCTTCAACTATTTTCCATGCTTCCCCTGCTGGTTACACTTTCATAGTCTCTGCTACATCCCTTAAGTCAACTTGTTTCAGAATGAGTCCTAATTTACTTAGTTGTTCATTTTCAGACGTCTTGTAAAATTTTTTCTCCACAGAATCTTCAAGGTCGGCATCCGGAGAAGAGAGCAGACACTGGCTTCAGGTTCTTGTTAGAAGTGAAGATAGCTTATCAAAACTGTTTGATGGAAACTGATATATACTGTAGCCACTTGCTCTCTTTTTGTTGGCCCCATACATTACTTCAGTAATGTATAAGCAGCGTTTGTGCTTAAATGGCAGTAAACTTTTGTAGTTTCTTTTTTTGTGTTTCTTTTTCAAGTGGCACCAGTAAAACATTTGACTCTGACATCAGTTACATAAGCACATGGCAGTATTCATATCATGTGTTTCAACTGAACCTTTAGTTCATTCAACTGAAACTGGCACAAAAACTAAGAGCTGCTTAGTTCCAAAGGAAAGCCAGCCCCTTTAGAGTGAGTGCACCTGCACAGGAGGGGTGTGCACTGAATGCTGCAAGGAGAGCATTAAGAGGAAAGTGCAGAATAATTTAGATGGCTTGCTACTGGAGGCCTGAAGGTGTGCCTTTTTGGAGCTCTGAGCTTTAGCAGACATGCTGACAGAAATAAGGCATAGTTGTACGAGTGAGGGATGGGGGAAGAGTGAAAAACACTGGCAGACAGAGGCTGTTGCTACACAAGCCTGAAACAGTAATGCAGAGTTTATATGCTGCTGTTTGTCACAGATTATGTCTCTGCCTTGTCTCACAAAGCAAGTGATTCACTGCTTTTTTTTTTGCTCAGGGTGGGGCAGTAATTCCTTTCCTGGATTGCTAAAAGTAAAGCCAAACAATGACTAAAATATTAATCTTTAAAGGAAAAAAGAGGCAGAAAACTGTTATCTCCTGTAAGTAACTGAACCTTTATTCAGAATGGATTTATCCTATTAGTATGAATAATAAATTTATGTCTTTTTTTTCTATTTTTACTTAATCATATCTGTTTATTCCCAATGTATGTTTCCATGCACAGTAAGATACACTAGTTTTATTTTTCTACTGCTATTTATTTTCTCAGCATGTGGCATTCCTTCTTGATTCATCAATACATATCCATCTGTGAAAAGCCAAGCTGTCTTATTTAAAAATATCAAAATGAAACATAATAACCTGTTGGGCTTTCTGATGTGGAAGCATTTGACTTGCACCAGAAAAAAAACCAAAACAGTTGTTTATCTTTGGATATAACTAGTAAGTAATGGCTGGCATTATGTTGGATATTGCTGGTCATCTCTTCTCAATAACCTGGAAGATTACTGTTGTACGATGTGGTAGATATGGACAATGAATCATGTTGGATGTTCCTATGTATTTTTCATATCATGCAAATATAGCTTGTATTTGTTAATGATTTTTACTTTGAGGAACTTTGACCATGTCATAATCCAAGCAAGCAGGGCACAGCTATGAATTTTAGAACTGCAGTTCCTTAGCCTAGCAATGGTCTGCACAGGTGACTCGATTTCTGCTGCACAGCTATACAGGGACTGCTGCACAATAGTCATGGGACTGTTTTCTCCAGCAAGTCTCATTTACGGTCAGCACTATCTAGGAGAGCTTTCCAAGGATTATTGCTTCTCTTGCCCTGAGGTAACACTGTCTTCTGTTGTGGAGTGCGTGGGCATTTCCTGGTGGAAGGTGACTGGATGGTAAAAATGGAGTTTAGGCAGTTGGAAGGTCTGTGGTAACTTGTTTGAAAGAGGCAGCACACCTGGTTAGATGGGCACAGCCGCCCTGTCGTGTGTCAGGGACTGGGGGCTCCCGGTAGAAACAGCAGCGCATGTTGGTGTAACCAAATATTCAATTTCAGTGAGAGAGGCAGGGCGAGCATCCCTGCAGAGCAATGCTGGGCACCGCGTCACCTCCGCCGTGCCCCGCGGGTCCCTGCGGAGCGTGAAGGGCTCTGGGAAAGGGCTCCTGGGGCTGCGAGGAGCGAGGGCCGCCCTCGGCGAGCGCCTCCTGCAAAAACCCCACATGCCGCGGAGCGGTGTCCGCGGCTGGCGCGGGTGAAGGGCCCCTCGATTCGGATAGGGACAGGCGGCCTCTGGAAGGGTGACGGGTACTTTCCCGGGAAGAGCACAGGCGCTAGGAACAGACCCTCCTGTATGTGCAGCCGAGAACCACGCACACCCACCCATGCCCCTTGGCTGCTGCAAGGAGAAAGGATCCTTGGCCGCGGTCGTGCCCAGGACTATCCCCCTCCCTCCCCTCCGTCTCCGAGGCTGCCCCGCGGAGTGCCTGTGTGCCCGCGGCCCCTTCTGATGCCTCCCGTTCCCACGCCCCGGGCAGGGGCCGGCCCGGCCGCGCTGGCGGCGGCGGGCGCGGCTGGCGGGGCAGGCGGCGGGATGGGCGGCCCCGGCGCGCCGGGCGGGCAGAGCGGTGTCTCGTTCCCCTCGCCCTCCAGTGCCCGCGGCTGTAGCGGCGCGGCCTCGGCACGGCCTGACCCCGCACCGGCCACTCTCTGCCGCCCGCCCAACACGCGCAGGTGCCGGCCCGGGCCGACACCGGCCACGCCGGACACGGGAGAGGGCGGGTGGAGCTCCTCCGGCGGCGAAGGGGGCGGGGGCTGTGCGGGCCGGTGTTGGTGGGACCGCGGGCGGAGCGGGCGGGGGGTTCTCGGCGGTCGCTGCTCCCCGTGTTCCCTGGGTCGGGCCCGGTCCCACGCGATCGATGCCTCTTGCTCTCTTTTTTTCTGGTGGGCCATTTTCCAGCCACTCTGCCCCCAGCCTGTATCGCTGCATGGGGCTGTTGAGGCCAAAGTGTGCAATCCAGTACTCGGTCTTATTGAACCTCATGCCATTGGTCTCGGAAAATCTATTCAGCCTGTGCAAATCCCTTGGCAGGGGGAACCAGCATACCCAACATACTGAGAGGAGACAGATGAATGAAATAGGGAAAGACTGTACCAAAAGGAGATCAGAAAGCTGAGGCAGGAATTATTGTCATTATCGGCTAGGAAAGGCAGCTTCATTACATCTAATCCTACAAAGAAGTTTCCTTAGCTTAATTTGGTAGCCTAAAATTTTCAGCCATAATTTCTACTCTTGCAGAAAAGTCTTATTGACAGAAGAACCTCAGAGGGTGACAAGGAGCACAGATGACTAGGAGTCCCACAGCAGACACTTTTCTCATAGCCTTTCTTAAATCTTTCCTTACTCCAGCTCAAGGGTGGCTCACAGTGAGATGCTGAAGGAATCCTGACTAGTAAGGGTGTGCAGGTAAGGCAGACTGAAATAGCCTTGCCTTTCCCAACTCCTCAACAGATGGAAGGAGAGACCTTTGCATTTCCTGATGCAGTGGATCCCAGGCAGCATGTGCATTTTTCTGCAGTGTTCAGGATAGACAAGTCCCAAGTGAGATGTGTTCCAATGCCTTTCCAGGGATGACATATGCTGGCACTGCTCCTGCTGGAGGTAGTACTCTTACAAAAACGCTTGGGAAGCTCTGCTCTAAGGGGGAAGGCAATGGGGCTGTTGAAAGAGATGCACGAACATGTGGGAAAATGTTTTGACATTGTAACAGTAAGGAAAAGGGAGCTTTGAGAGTTACTAAACCATGAGGAAATCAATCAAGTCTAGCAAGATAATGGTTATGACTGAGAGATTTGAAGTCTATAAATACAGTGGGGGAAAAAGAAGAAAAACAGAACAGTTATATTAGAAAAAAAGAGAAGACATTCTGTTTTGGAGGCTATGCCTAAAATGACGTCTGAAATCACTGGTAAAAAACTGTCCACGGGCTGCCTTAAATGTCAACCTGGACAAAAGGTGCCACTGCCTCCTACTGTCCTTACGGCTCTGGTGTCTCCTACTGCATCCCAGGCAACACTGTCCTACACTGTGGAAACACCAGAACAGTGTTCCTCAGACAGCAGTGTGGCACAAGTGTCCAGCCAAGTTCATCTCAGCATGGCCCTGACTCGGCTCTGCATCACCAGCTGGCAGCCTGCAACTGGTGTGGAGCTGGGATCCCTATGTGGACTGAGAAGAGAGAAAACTTCTACAGTCTGCAAGACAGCTATGTGCTAGAATGACTGGCAGCAGGGACAGGATGACTAGGATTGCTTTTTGATGAAAAGCAACCTGTAGAAATTAGAACAAAACCTGGATTTGCTGCAGGACAATGTGTTTGGCTTTTCTTAATTAGCTCCTTGTGTACTTGTACTTTCTACTGTAGCCTAAGCAGTAGATATACTCATGCATACTTATTGATACAACATAAACCTCTTTCTGCCTTCTTTCTCTTCTTCCTTAGACAAACTCTTTTTGTTCCTTCTCCAAAATCTTGAGTGGACATAAGAAACCATTTTTCCAGATTGTGACAAACAGCCTAAGCTAATGCCTTGATAGTACTTACATGGATTTATACCTCCTGAGGATTTGGAAAATGAATTATTTACACCCAATTCAGCGTCTTAATTGGAGGCAGACAAATGTCCTGGAAAAAAAACAAACAGGGAAGCACACATTAAAATAGCCATATAAAATGTATCCTTTGCCCCTAAAATATTCTTATTCTATCAAGTCATAGAGAGACATTTTGATTTTCTGAACATTTCTTAGCTTTTTTTTTGAGTCAAATGGGTAACTGTGTAAAACAATAAATATTTTATTAATTTATATGCTGAATTTTTGATCCCTCGTGGCTTGATTTATTAAAAAACTTCCATTCAACTTGGAGCAATTGTTAATTTCTTAAATAAAAATTTTCTGTATTTGGAAATAGTTAATCTTCAGAATTACTGTTGACATAATGAATTACAATTTCATATCTACAGCAGAGCTGTTTCCTAAATTTCTATGCATCTTAGAGACTGCCAAACTCCAGCTATTACAAATCATATATAATTAAGAAACTTTTAGTCAGAAAATATTTGGATGAATAGATAATTAAATTAGCATCAGAGAGAGATGCCAACAATCTAGCTGTATTTTAAATCTAAAAGGCTGGCTGCATTAGGCAGTTTTAAAAGCTCTGAAATTGCACAGACAATTTCAGTTGCTTACAGCAGGTGGTAGTATGTGCCATTAAAATAAAATATTTACTTCCAAGAAGGACTGCAGCTTAGTTAATAAGAACATGAGTAGAAGGGGCAAGAAAAGGACTGCTGTGTGTTAAAAGCTTGTAGATTAGATAACTGAGTATTTATGCTTTATTTTCAAAGCTTCCTGTTTCTCTGCCATGAGCCTACAGCACTAACACCTTGCAAAACATTTATGGACAAGTCATAGACATGTTACTCGAAATAACTAACATAACCTAACTCTTACAGAGTGGTCTTCATCCACAAGTCCCACAGCCTTTATATGAAGACAAACAGGAGCTACTTTAGAACAAGGTGTAAATGGAATTTAGGTAGGTAAAAGCAGACTGGTAATTCTGATAATTCTCTTTTAGCTGTAACCTGAGGGGTGAACAGAATTTCTAGAGTTTCTACTGCAGAGCCCACTAGAGGCCTGAGGCTGCTTTTTCTATACATGAGGAACTGTGCCTCAATCCTGCCCAAAGCTCAGTTGGGTCTAATCCCAAAATCACTGGGACTAGAGACTAGATGTTCCTATGGCAATATCCCTGAACCAACATGTGTGTATATATGATGCATACAGCCAACAAGATGAGGTGACTTACAAAAGAAATTGCGTAGATCACAAGTAAAAAAGATATCTTTTTGTGGTGTTTCAGGATGGGCTCATCACAAATCTCCATTTTCACTTTACATCCAGAGTATACCAACTTCAGAGAGATTTCAGTCTTTCTGCCCCTATGCCCTTGGGAGAGAAACTCCACAAGACCATGAATTCCTTTTGTGGGGACAACATGTGAAAAACAGGGATTAAGAGACCCACTTCTGCAGTCAGGGGTATTTTATTTATGAGTATGAACATGGGTTTCCCACATCAGGTATGAGATGCTGTGATCAGCATCCGCTGCGCAGCATCCCCTGCACATCTATTTTATGTTTTCATTTGGGTAGGTGAATTTTGACAGCATCTTTCAGTCTGGATTCTAGAGATAAGATGAGGGGCAGTATGATTAATGAGTAATTAGAATCAGTGAGATGTCTACCAGCTTCTGGGCTATAGTTGATTATGGATGAAGCTAGGAGCAACATTTAGGGCAAGTTTATCCATAAAATTATAGTTACCGTGGCATTTCAGATGCCTACAAGAGTGATAAAGCAGTAAACGTATTTGTTGAGCAGCTCAAAGACAGCTGTGAAACTGAGTTCTTTTGTGAATTTTTGTAAGTTATTTTTCAGTCTCTAAAGGTCTTTTGCCCTCATTTACTACATTAATACAATATGTCTAAAGGTTGTTCCCCTTGATATTAGTTTAGCACAGCATGGTCTTTAACTGAGCCATCCTCTTGGAGTCAGTATAGTTATTTGCAAGTACATAAAACCAGCAGTTAATCTAGGAAAGTTATTTTTCTTCTCACAGAAACTTCTAATTAAGATTTTGATATTTCTCAAAAAATTCTTTTGGGTATCAGTTTTGCTCAAACATGGCAAAAGAAGGACTCGTAAGACCTATGGTTGAGATAATGTCAGGGCATGAAATAAAGAGCTGCAAGGGCACCTAGGAGCGCAGGTTCTTTATAATCCATTTCCATCCTTATGTGCTACTGGTATTGCACAACTGAAACATTTTTCCTCGGAAAATCTGTTTCTATTGCAAAGTGGAGAATCATTTTTGTCTTCTTCCACCTTGGAGGCTCATTTTTAAAACCAAGCAAGTCCAAACCTCTGCAAATTGCAATCCCCAAAAGAGTAAGATTTCCCTTCATTGAACAGCTTCTTAAAAAATGTCAGTGTCAGCTTTGGCTGAAGTTGGGCTTGTTCTCTGACATCCTTTCATTTCGTACTGACCTACAATAACCCCATCATTCCCAAACTCCCTTGAGCAAAAGTTAACATTTGTATCAAGCTGTGTTATGGTATCTTGATTGCAAATACCCATTAGGAATTTAGCTGAAACACTCTTGGTTTGTGCATTACATAAAATTTCAATCCAGGAGCGCAGTCAGATAAAAGAAACTATAATCAACTGTGCATTATCTGTGGGTCGTTTATCCAGTTCCTGATTAATCCGTCCATTAATCCTTGCAAACAAAGTGAGCTAACTCACTGCAGAGCCAATTTCTGTGAGATGGGCTTCTAAAGCCAAGTGCTGTGCCGTATGAATCTGGCTGTATGTATCCGGATCTAGTCACTTCGCACAGTTTGGCTCTTGAGTCAGTAAATGTGCCGTTCAGAGGCTTCTGAACTGTTACATGTGAACCAGGCCCAGATTTCCCCTCACTAATTCCCATTACTGAGAGTTCTGGGAAGAGTGACAAAGTGATGGTGCAGATTCAGCATGGCTGGGGCAGAGAGAAGGTAAGGTCATGGGTATTTGAGGGAAATTCTGCAGAAACACGTTGCAGCAGTCTTGCTACCAGAATTTTCCATTTTGGTGCAGAGTGAGGAAAATGGAGCCAACACAGATGCAGTGCTGTATCTGAAATAGACCTGTGTGAAACCAGAAGCTTGATACAAGAAAGACACTGTGAGAGTTCCAGCCAGTGATTCAGTGATTATTGTGAACTAGGGTCTACACAGAGGTATTTAGAAGCCTCTGTACAGGGTTGCCCAGCATCCTTAGAATCTAGGGTGGTTCACTGCTTGTGTACCTGTCTGTCCTACTCTACTCCATTATCCTGGATGAAAGCTACAATAGTATGATAATAAGTCTGCTGAAGAGCTGCAAAGACTGCAAACTGAAACTAGGAAAAATGATGCATAAGTATTACAAAAAGTAAACAGTAAAGCTTATACTTTGGTTATACTCCAGTTTTCTATGCTTTAACATCAGGATGGATGACTAGAAGTGTATGGGTTCAGCTGATGGTGCAGGCCTGAAGGAAATAATAAAAGCCTAAGGTTAAACTAGAGTATTATATTGGTTGTTTTCAGTTTAAAAAGTCAACATGGTGATGCCAGCAATAGAGATAAAGCATGAGGTTAGTTCTGCAAGTCAAATCTATTGATTTACGGGACTGATGAATCTGTCTCAGGTTTAATCTTTTGATTTTTGGGTCTAGCTTCCACAAAGCTATTTATTATGAAGAAATAATTTCGAGGAAGGTGAGAGGTGCTTTGTAAGCACTCCCTTCCCAGTCGAAACACTAGTGTGACAGAGGCAGGTAGGTGGCAGTAACAAGTGACTAATATGCTGCTGGATAATTACATCTGCCACGGGCTTATCTCTTAGCACCAAGTGCCTCAAAATTAAAAGCAGGGAGTATAAGACAAATGTTGGAGATATTGAATTAAGCAGGAGGGAAAAAATAGCCTGTAGAGAGTCAAAGAAATGGTAGGATTTCAAATGAGCAATGAAGATTGTAATGTGACAGACAGTGTGTAGGCTTTTGAGGGGAAAATGGTCAGTACCAGAATCTGCAGACATATTTTGGGCCTCTGACACTGATGTGGCAATGTACTGAGCATAAGGCTATTTGCAATAATATGCCAAGTCAAGGTGAGGTGTTTAGGCTTTCAAAGCATGGGGAGAAAGAGAAGTACTTTCAGGTGTCTGAGCAAGGCACTTGTTATTCACTGTAAAGAGCCAAGGATTTCTGTAAAAGGGTTCAGTACTTATACAAAAGCCTATGTCCCTGATTCAGAATTTCACAGTAGGTTTCCCCATTTCATAAAGCTGAGCTTTTGTTTAAACACAGACAAAAGGAGAGGAAATCTCCTTTTTAGCACAATTTGTGTAGTTGCAGCATGTGAATATGCAAGTGAGTAATTTGAGCTACAGGCTCTCATTAGCTTGACACCTTTTGAAGTACCTACTGTCACGTTTTTAAAGTGTTTGAACCACAAGACTATGTGGTGTGCAAGAGGAAGGTCACTGCGCATCTCTTTAAGAAAGACGATTTTGCTGTGCTGAATGCAAAACTTAGGGCCTTATTTGTAACCATGGCTGTTCTCTCAAAATAGATACCCACTTTCAAAAGGGCATTCCCCACAGTAGATATCAAGTGGGTGAAGATATAACACTGTAGCCCAAGAAAAACATGCTGGGGGTGGGCCTGATCTCCAAAAGTTTTAGCACATTTTTTGATCTTTAGTCCTGTAACCATGAATAACAAATGTATTTTATAAGAAATGTAATAACAGCTTCTCCTCATCTTGAAAAAAAAATAATGGAAGGGTATACCAAATTCCATGCCAAACTCCCAAATGCCTGTTCTTATCTGTCCTTTCTACTCCAGTAATAAGTGCAAAGTACAGCCTGTTCTGCAGACCACTGATTTAAACATATTTCTAAATAAAAATATCCTGGAAAGTTCTAAAACTGAATGTAATTTGCTGAAGTCTGAAAATTTTATTTTTTAATTAGAATACTCCAACTTGCATGTCTTTGCTGACCATAGCTACAGCAATAAGGTACATAGAAAAGCATTGCTTTGGGAAAAGTACTCCCTATACACTTGTGTATTACTAAATCAAACCTTAATCTTAAACTCAATTTGGGAAGTGATAAGCAACAAATCTTGTGGAATTGGTTTCACTTGCTACTATGGGATTCAGTACTCAATATTCCACATCAACATTAACAGGGTTGATTTAAGAAGGCAGCTTTCCATCTCAGCTGAACCTGTTTGGCATTTTAAGAAGGCTTCCTTTGCTGGTGAGGATTTAAACCCATACAACAGCTAAGGACCAGGAGACATACCTGGGATTTCCAGATCACATGCATTTGGATTTCCTGGTAAAATATTTTCTTCTGTATTACAGCCTGTCTTGTGAAAACAGAAAATCTAAAACAACAAAAAAACCCCAAATGACCGATGATTTAAAAAATGTTAAGCTTGGCACTGTTTGAAACAATGGCTGGGTGCAGTCTGGCACCTGGTGCAGAACACACATAAACTATAGCAAGTAGCTCTGCAGACAATAAGCCACAGAAATACCGCAACTTTGAGAGGAATTTCAGCTATGGACTTGAACTGAAGAGCCTTTCAGATTCAGAAGCAGATGGAGAATGAGGGCAAACTTGGGTGATGGTAATGGTGATTACACAGATCTCTTGCAGGCTTCTCTCCTGTTCCAGAGACGCTTACACATCTGATCCCTGAAGAAATTATTTTTGTCCATCCTTATGTCTGAATTCTGACCAAACACCTTAAGATTAAGTACTGGAATAGCATTGTCTGTTACTGTAATTCACACAGAGAAAAGAGCAATGCTGCTGTTTATCTGCCTTTGAAAGGTTTACAAAGGTGTATTGTGGCCAGGTTTTGGTAGCGGGGGAGCTACAGGGGTGGCTTCTGTGAAAAGGTGCTAGGAGTTTCCCCCATGTCTGGCTGAGCCAATGCCAGCTGGCTCCAGGATGGACCCACCTCTGGCCAAGACTTAGCCCATCAGGAATGGTAGCAACATCTCTGTGTTAACATATTTAGGAAGGAAAAAGAAGTTATTGGGCAGATGAAAATTGCAGCCAGAGAAGAGTGGAATGAGAACATGTGAACAGCAATGCAGACGCAAAGGTCAGTGGAGAAGGAGGAGGAGGAGCTGCTCCACGTGCTAGAGCTGATGTTTTCCCCTGCAGCCCATGGACAAGACTATGGTGAGATGGGCTGTCCCTCTCTAGTCCGTGGAGGTGCAGAGATCAACCTGCAGCCCATGGAGGAGCCGACATCATAGCAAGTGGATGCCTGAAGGAGGCTGTGACACTGTGGGAGGCCCGTGCTGGAGCAGTGACCTGCTGATCCATGGGGAGAGGAATCCACATTGGAGCAGGTTTTCCTGGTAGGACTTGTGGCCCTGTTGGGGACCCACACTGGAGCAGCCTGTCCCTGAAGGACACTGTGGAAAAGTGGTCCATGTGGCAGCAGTTTGTTGTCCATGGTATGGACTCACATTGCAGAAGTTCATGTCTCCTGTGGGAGCGACCCCACAGTGGAGTAGGGTAAGGACTCCTCTCCCTGAATAGCGGCAGAAACCACCTGTGATGAACTGACCATAACCCACACTCCCCATCTCCCTGCACTGTTGGGTGGGGAGGAGGTAGAACTTGGGAGGAAGGGAGGGGTGGGAGGATGGTGTTTTAAAGATTTATTTTACTTTCATCATCCTTCTCTGATTCTGTTAATAACAAATATAATTATTACCCCACTTTGAGTCTGTTTTGCCCTGTTTTGCCCATGATGGTAATTGGTGACTTATCTCTCATGGTCCTTATCTCAGGTCATTAAACCTACATTGTACTTTCTCTCCTCTGTTCAGTTGAAGAGGAGAGTGAGAGAGTGTCTTTAGTGGGTACTAGTGTCCTGCCAGAATCAACCTACTACAAAAGGTCAAAAAGCACAACATAGGTGGAACTGAAAAAAAATATAGGGAATGACTACAGCTGTTCTAGAGAAAACCATATTTATCTCAACATAAGGGGCACGGAGAGTGGCCTTTGTTTTGGACGAATGTCAACATCAGTCAGTGGATCAACTGGTTGTATAAATTGCTTTCCCTGAGGTAATGAAAAGGTAAATTTCTTCCTGAGCCATCCAGACCAGTAGTACCTGGACTTTGATTCAAACACACAAGGAAACAGTGCAAAGAAACATAGTTTTCAAAAGGGTATTTTGTTCATGCTTGCATTCAACACTTCTTTCAGGTTCATATTGAAATTCTCAAAAGTTTTAATTTAGTGTTCAGCCATCGGTCTACTTTTTTTCTTTCTTCCCAGCTTGCTACCAAAGTTTTTTATAGGGACACTATAGTGTGGGAGGTAGATTAGACACTAATCATATATAATAATACTATAATGAAACTGTGTTCTTGCCAAGAAATAAACAAGATGTATCAATCAGAAGTTAACTGTGCATAGCTATACATATATTGAAATGTCTGCAGTTGATATTCTGTCAGCATTGTCCTACTGCAGTCACAGAACTATCCATCATGTAAGATTCAACACAAGAAGTCGCTTTGAATCAGCCCATGTCTCAATCATCCCAATGAAGGGAAGAATTTTCATAACATCATTTCAAAAAAACTTGCTACCATTCCTGTCCTGGCAGAAATAATAATTTATCTTTCACCTCTGGGTGCAATGACAGTTGTGAAGAAGAATTGTTTATGGGTTATCAAGGATGCCTGAAAGACTGATCTGTTTCTAAGCCAGTATGACAGTGAAGGAGGCTGAGCTGTTGTCCTTGTACTATGTCTTAATGTTTATGCAATATTAGTCAGTAATATTCAAGGCAAGTAAAAATGTCAATTTTAGTTTAACTTGGACAGGTGTATGCTGGTTTACTGGCTTAATTTCAGAGATAGTTAATCAACCATATCAGTTTAGCTTAATTTAAAGGACTATCTTATCTTAGTAAGTATCTTGTTTACAAAAATAATAATTAATTACTTTCAACACAATTTGAAGAATAGGAGCCAGGAGCACACACACATTGTTTTTTACAAGTTTCTGACCCTGTTTGGTTGCTTTGAAGTAGTTGTTTGTCAACTTAATGTAATAAACTGCTTTCAAGATTAACATGCCCTTCAGATGAACACTGAAGATAAGAGAAATGTCTCTCAGTTGAAAATTGTGTGATATATATGACACAATTTCTTACATAGCTATCTATTATAATATATAATGTTCCAGTATTGGTATATAAAATCTGTGTAAATTGTAAGTAAAAAAAATAAAAACACATTATTAAATCAAATCAACCTCTAACTTAGGTTAGTATTATGTGGTTATTAATCATAATTATAATTTTCCCCCATTTGTGAGGAAAATTAATAAGCTGTAATAAAGCAAATAAACATATAATTTAAAAGTACTAAATTAAAAAGTAGACACTTGATTTTGTAATATTATAACCTTTATGATAATGACACAGTTTTACCATGTAGGTTCAGCCTTGTAAATTTCACTTCTATTCCTTTATACCAGCAATTTTTATATAGTCTCATGGAGAAATATTTAAAAGTGTGAAATCTGCTGCAGAGGAATAAATATAGCTTATATCTATTTATTCCTTATAGAAATATTTATGTTCCTATATTCTTGATAGCATAGCATGTTCAGGGCATATTTTACAGGGGTGTTCATAGATATAACTAAGCAGCTCTTCCATGACAAGCTACTGACCTCTCTGCTAGTTACTAGCGCTTTCCTCCTTCAAGTATCCACAAACTTTCCTGACAGACTTGCTGTCCCAGTAACCTCTTAAGCTACGTAGTTACTTTTATAGAGGTTCAATTATCCAATGTGTCAACAAACTGTCAGAACACAATGCTGATCTTTCATTCAACTTCAAGTAAACTGAACTTCTACTCTCATGTCCAGGTAGAAAAAGAGTATGGCCTTGAGTGGTCTAACCTGCATGTAGCAGTCTCACAGCAGGTAGACAGAATTCACAGAAACCAGTATGCTGGTAAAAATTGTCTAACAAATAAGAAAAGCATGCACCTTTTCAAAAGTTACTATTAACTGTAAGACACTTTTCAAACAAAATCCCCACAATAATAATAATAAAATCATTTTATTTGGCTCTAAACAACAGTTGAGTGATTAATTTGTTATTTTCTCTTCCCTTTAAATACACACTTAAAGCTAATTTTAATAATTTGTTTTTCATTTCTATCCTGAGAGGGTCAAGATGTGCTTCATGTTTTTTTGTTGGTTTGTGGAGTTTTTTGTTGGGTTTTTTTGGTGCTGTGTCTTTAGTTCTGTAGAAGATGGTATTTCAGAAGGACACCAGCACCTTTATGTTTATTCCATTAATTCAATGGAATTGATTTGAGCCCACCTTCATCTGCATTGTTATTCTACCTAAAAGAAGTATGAATACCTTAAACATGCTACATTTAATTAATTTCTTTATTGAAATTCATTGGGATTTAAAGAGGTACAACAGGGTTTGTTTTAGCCCTTCTCTTCATGATCCAAAGATCATGTCTCTGTTCACACACACAGAGGAGGCTGCAGTGTAACATATTGGCAAGAGGTTTGAACAAGACACTACTCAAAGAAGGGTTATAAATATAATTTATTTCATTGCTTTAGGAAGTCAATTCCTCACATCTTAGAAAAGGATGTTCTTGTTGTAGAGGGCAGCATGAAAGGCAGCATTTTTGGTCACTTTTTGTTATATCAAATCCTACAAGGTGCTGTGAGCAGAAAATTTAGGTACATTAGTAGATACAGCTCTCAAAGGTGCCCTTCAACCTTCTGCATAAAGAGGAAATGAGTTATTATTTACATGCCATTGTTTGGTAGAGGTGCAAGCCTTGATCAACAGGCAGAACCTCTGAGGATCTGTGTTTGCAAGGGATTACTTAGGAACCACACTAAATCAGTTCATTTTCCATATACCATAAGACCTTATACTTTCATAATTTTTTTTTTTCTGACAACTAGCACCTTCTTCTTTTAGGGAAGACTTTGGGCTGTGTGGCTGAATGAAGAAAGCGTTAATGGAGTGGCACAGTATGGGTGCTGATCCCTGCCTGACATTTGCTGGCATAGTATAGCTGAGGAGTGGGTCACAGGTGACACAGCTCCACACCAACATTACAGCTCTGCTCAAGGGTGAGAGGCGTAAACCTTTGTGAGGAGCATACTCCTAGATACTGCTTTGCTTTTCTGTCAAGATTTGATGTGAATGCATGCCACATATTGTCTTTCACCTATTATTTCTCTGAGGCTGATGCTACTGCTAACAATAAAATTTCACAGGCTTACTTTAGCAGAATATTAATGAAAATTTTCTAAATCTTTGCACATACACATGCAAAGCAGCAGCTGCCTTTGGTACTCAGAGAGATTTCAAACATTTACTTACTGTCGAGCTTTATGCATATACGTGCATGTGAAAGGTCAGAGATGGTCTTTCTATCATTTGGGATGAACACAGCTCAATTGAAATGTCACAGCAGTCGTACCTAGCAATTTAAAAGCTTTGGAGTGTTGCAAGCCTGTGGATTCTCCTGCCAAGCAAATAAAAATCAACTCACTGACTGTACAAATTTACATGATTACAGATAATATATTTTACATCATGCTTGTGGACTTGCTGAGCACTAGTAGGCACAGGCAGCTTTTGGAGCTGATTGGAGTTAAGAAGCTTGCTGTGCAGCCTGGAGCAGGGAAGCAGGCTGTTCATAGCAGACCATGGAAGGCATCAGTCAGCCTGATATGCGGCTGATAGATGTTAGCCTTTTTAGACCTCTCAGACATTACAAAGGAACACTGCAGAAGAAGTCAGAGGATGTCACAGTGTAATAAAAGAGCATGAAGAAAATTAATTTTAAATAATTAATTGAAGAAAAGACAGTAAGAAGGGCTATACTAAAAAGAGATCATAATCCCTTTGTCAAATGTTTATAACTGGTTGCTTCAGGACTTTCCTTATTAAGAATGAATGCTGTGGAGGAACTTCCTGACTCAGGGGAAGGGGACCTGCTAGATCACTTATAGGTTCTCCTTCCCTCAGAAAACACTTTGCTAAAGAATGGTTCAAATGGGATGGGGAGGGTGGAAATGGAAACCTTATCACTGGAAATGGAAAGTGCCTGTTAAAGAAAATCAATCCAAATATATGAAGACTCTACAAGATAATGTGTGTTTTTATTTTGTGATTGTGTAAGGAAAATTAGATCAAAAGGGTAAGAACAAGCAACTTCGATACCATTTTTTCATCTGAGATTCATCCCAAGAAGAGAAGAAATTGAGATTAATTTATTTAGCATATGCAGTGAGTATAAACCATAATGAAACTCATTTTCATGTGGAATTGTAAACTGTACTCTTGACTACTTCTGTAGTCATTAGGCATTTTTCTTAAACAATCCTCCATAAGAGATGATAGCAATGAGGATCTGTGTAAGTTCTGTAGAAATTTTTTTGAAACCTACAGAATTGAATATTAAGTGGGAAAATGCCTATAAGATTTTGAATGATGGCCAGTCTGGCCAGTCTCTTCGCGAACGAAGAACCGGGGAAGGTCTTTCCACCTTCCAGCCTGCGCATTGGATTTTTTAGGTGAGACACAGTGTGCGCGGAACTGAGCCCACCCTTTAATCCTGAGATTCATCTGCCGGGGCCAAGCACGCTTGGACGGTGGCAGCGAGGTCCTCAGGACATAGATGGATTGCCTTATGGGCTAACGAGCTCCATCTGCCCGGAGAGGGGCCCCGACCAGGAATCGAACCCGGGCCTCTGCAGTGACAGTGCAGTGTGTTTTCCTCTACACCACCGGGGGCTCCCAAGATTTTGAATAAAGCTATGTAATATATTTCAAGTAAGTTTATTATTGTCTAATAAATTCTACAAATAATTTTCAAAAGCTTGTATATTTTGCTTTTCTAGTGAAGGTAGATATTATTTGTTTAGGGAAAAACAATTATTCAAAAATAAGCTGTTGTCAACCTGCCCACTCTTAGCATACATTCTGCTTAGCAAATATAAATTTAGTTTGTATCTTGTACATCATCCACTAAGTGGGTGCTTCATGGCATCAGTGAATCTCAACATATGTTGTTTAATGACCTGTAACTGTCCTGATTTCCAGCATTACTGTCTTTTATATTTATATTTGAAAACAGTATCTGGTTGACAACAGGCACAAAATATCCATAAAGACTCAAAAGAAGGGATGGTTAGACTCTTGGGCATCTAATAATCTTTTCCTCAACCATTCCTCTGTTTAATTTATTTGTGTAACTATTTAGGACAAGAGCTAGCTCTTCCTCTTGCCTTGCACAGTGAAGCTCTGACTTCAGCTGACAATACTGTAGTGATAATTTTTTTTTACCGGTAAATAGATAAGGCTTTTGGAAGACAGTTTTATTTCCTGTCACTGCTTTCAGACGCAGAAGACATAATCTTCCAACACCTAGATTAAAGGTCCTACAAGGAAAAGGATATCAAGCAATTCACCCTCTCTAAGCAACCCTCTCAGGCAAAGAAAGGCCGTGTGAGTGCACTCAGCTGTTGCCAAAATCCCAGCAACCTGGATGATGCTTTTGTTGTTAGCACTTATCAAATCTTCAGAGAAGATGGACTGGATTTTGAAGTTGCTAATTTCATGAGGGACTGAAGGTAATAAATTCATGGATCATTTGAAAAACTGAATAAAGACAGCTGTCTGAGGAAAGCTGGGGATAAGAATGCAAAGAGTTTCATATGTTGTCTGTTCTTTACTAATAGTCAGGAAATAATAGAAAATAGCCTTGCTGGTAGGGTCCTCTTAGAGACCTGAGACATCCTGGGGGAAGGATTTGGAAAATCTAAGAAAAGGTCCTCTTATTGAAGAACCAACTGCGGTGTTTACATTACTGTGGCTGTGGATAACAGCAGATGGGGACAAAATAGAAGAAAAATTTCTGTAGGGTAGCCCGCTAAATGCAGTGTAGTTTACAGACAGGGAGGAATGGGGTGAGATATGCCAACCAGTCTGTTCTTGTGTGTATCCAGGTTACAGTGAATCCTTCTACAGATGAGGGAATGGAGGTAAAGCAAATAATTTCAGTATTTAAACCATTATTATTATAAATGGGCACCATTTTCCCCTATCAAAAAAACCCCAAACAAACAAACCAAGAAAAACAAACAACCCAAAAGTCACCCTTCTTACTTGTCCAAGCAAACCTGAAATAAACATGTAGAGAGAAAATCACAAACCATTTGTTTTGAGCACTTGTGGGTGGAAACATAGAGGCAAAAAGGTAAATGATACTCTGGGGCAGACCTTGCTTTTCCAGAGAAGCAAGAAATGTAGATGCTGTGTTGAAAGGAGCTGTGTACATACAAACTATAAGGCAGGTATATTTCTGTGCTCAATTGTAAAGAAAGGAGGGATAAGAAGAGAATTCTTCTCTAAATTTTGTAAGGAAAACTGAAAGATTTTTGCTGCTCTGACTCCTCCTTTGAGAAGATAAAATGCAACCTTAGCTTTGGATGTAATTTTTAGAAAGTCTGCAGTGGATTTTACCAGGAACAATCAGGACAAGTGGTTGTCCTATTAAGCTTCAGAAAGCAGGAAGACACAGGGTTGCTGACAGGCAGTCAGGCACCTGCCGGGTAATGTGGGGGAACTGAACCAGTGGGTGCTTTCTTCTCTCCTCCGCTTTGAGTGTGACTGTGACAGATGGCATTTAGAACTGATTGGCATATCATAGAGGGTTTGTGCCAATTTAAATTATCTTTCAGACTTATCATATGAAACACTTAAGTGAACTGTGTGACTTGCTGAATCAACTCACTGAGAAAGAAAGAACAACAAAAAAACCACTTTGAAAAATTCCCCAAATCTGACTGCACAAAGTTTAAAGGAGGGAAAAAGAGAGTCATCCGAAGATACTCACACTACAACTTGGGATGAGTTGCATGGCATTGTCAGTTTGCAGCCTTACAAGGTGACTGTATCAAAAGTCCTTCAGATGGCTATCCAAGACAAATGGTCTGTTTAAGCAGAGCTATTCTTACTCAGAAGAGAGTAGTATACAGTATACAAAGCTGTTTCATCGTGCTCAAAATTTATTATTCGCCTGAAATGATTGACTTAAGTAAAACACAATGATGGAGAGGATTGGGAAGCATTCCCATCACCTCTTTGAATTAAGTCTTAAATTTTCTGGGATGAATATTTTGCATAACATTCTGCACTTGTATTTTACTATCAGACAGTTCCGTTCATGTTCAAACAGGTGCCATATATTGCTGTTTCTTCTGGCTAGTCAGAAAAAAAGCCCAGGAGGTCACAACATCATTTTAAAAGTTAGGGAGAAGGAAACAGGATGAAACCTTATTAGAGATGGTAATTAGAAGCAATGACAGTAGCACAAAGCTGCTTCATAGGCTCCTAAACTCCATCAAGGACTTGAGAGAATAAACTGTAAGTGCTTGTCAGGGATATCAGTGAAGCTGCCCCATTCCTGCAGAGGTCTCGCAATGCAGAGCCAGTGCTGTCCCAGCAAGGCTCCTGGCACCATCCCAGTCCTACCACTGGCATCCCTCCCCTGCTGTCAGCACTGCAAGGCAGGTCACTGCCTCCTCTCCTCCTGCTCTCAGCTGCCAGCAGCAAAGGGACAATATTGCTCGGCCTGCCGCCAATTGCCTGGTGTGACGGCGTTGGATCAGCTCCTCACCTGACATAAGCCAGGCAGAGGAAAAGTAGACAATGTTCTGAAAGGTGAGAAGAAGCAAGGAGAAGGTGACAGCAGCCTGGAAAAGTGTCCAAAATGGGGGCGGGAGAAAGAGAGGTAAATCTAGGAAGGTCACCTTGAAGCAAAGAGCCCACTTCTCACGGCATAGTGAGAGGTAGTTATTTGTCTTTTGAGAGGACTGTACTTGGCCCAGAGAAAGGAAGAGAGAGGCTGTTTTTTAAAATATATAGCTTTCTGGTGATTAAAAATTGCATAAAGTAAACATTACTATTATGAAGTGGATTTCATGTCCAGAGGAAAGCAAGTTATATGATTTTTATCAACATTCTGCTGCAATATCTATGTTGCAAACATACTCCTAAAGCCATGGAGATGATCCTGAACTGAACTTTCTACTCAACGCTTTCATCTTTTAGGATCTTCTTGACAGACAGACTGCCAGTTGTCAGAGTGTCTGTCAACTGTGAAAGCTAGCAGCATATGCTGAGACAAGCTGGTAAGGGCAGGGTAAGAGAGATGACTTCTCTGTTTATAAAACAGGAGCTCAGTAAAGTGACTACACCAACTCCCAGGAGGAGCAGATGCAGCTGAAGGTATGAAAAACAGAAAATCTGAAGTACTGCAGGGAAATTCATTTAATGCACAAAGCAAATTGTCCTAATTCATCTTTAGAACCAAATAGTGTTATGTTTTCTTTCTGATGATTCACTGTTATTATGCACATTATTGTTTACTGCTAATGATTACTTAGCCTATCACTTTATCAGTCTCTAAAGTGCAAGTCATATTATCAATGCTTAATGGGTGCTACTGTTCAGAGGAGGGATTTACCCTTTTAGTTTGCAGCCTGGTATGCAGAAAACAAGGCAAAACTGCCTTGATCTTATGAGCCACTTAATGTTCTTTGGAACAGGAAATTCCAAGATTTGAAATACTCTTTTGGAACCCTTCAAGTCTTTCTCTGTGGTCACTGCTGTGCACTCTTTTTCTGCCCATGTAGCTCTTCAGCAATGGTTTTGCCTTAGTTGTCTTCTTAAAATTGGGAAGATCAAAAGAATTAATACCCATGTCCTTTTTTTTTTTTTTTTTAAATGCTTGGAAGCTATCTTGTGTTCCAGAATTAATTTAGGCTGCATCCAGATTGACCCATGGCCTTGGGGTATTCAGGGCACAGGGTCCTAATACACCCTCCTTGCAGTCACTCATCAATTTTTTTTTTCCCTTGGACCAACACATTCAGATCTACCTCTGAAAAGTGGAAAAAAGTAGGATATAAAATCACAGAACGGTTTGGGTTGGAAGGGGCCTTAAAGAACATCTAGTTCCAATCCCCCTGCTCTTAGCATGGATGATCCAGTGGAAGGTGTCCCTGCCCACTTCTAGGGATGGTGCATCCACAACTTCTCTGGGCAACATGTTCCAGTTCCTCACCACCCTCACAGCAAAGAATTTCTTCCTAATATCTAATCTAAACCTACCCTCTTTAAGTTTAAAGCCATTCCCTTTTGTCCTGTCTCTACGTGCCCTTGTAAAAAGTCCCTCTCCAGCTCTCTTGTTTCGTAAGGCTGCTATAACCTCTCTCTGGAGCCTTCTGTTCTCCAGGCTGAGCAACCCCACCTCTTTAGCCTATCTTCAGAGGAGAGGTGCTCCAGGCCTCTGCAGCACCTTTCATACAAATGTAAAGGTTATGTGGAGCCAGCCTGAGCTAACATCTGCACTCCATGTAGAGCATTGCTAATTGCTACTTCTAAGGACATTAATATCTTGACCTAATGAGTAAATACATGCCATATGTCTCCATTTGTGCATTCAGGTTAGAACAATAAATTTATCATGCAATACTAGAAATACAGTGCCAAACTGGCCCATCAGGCAGTGTGTACACCTTGGTGACCAAGTTATCGCGGAGACTTTAATTAATATGAAGCAATTCCTGCTTGGGTTATCATAATTCTCCCAAGAAAAGGGAAATCCTGCCTCCTTTCCTGGACTAGAAGTTCAATAATCATTGTATAAATTTGAAGCATATATCCAGGGAGGGGTTACAGATCTAACATCAAAAGACAGTTTACAAATATATAGTTGAGGAGGATTATCAAGACATGCTTAACAGAAAATTTTCAAATCCACTGCATTTGGGAATTTATCGTTAGACAGCAGTGTCAAATTTTAATAAGTGAAATTAGTTAATGCATGTACAGTGCTTTGAAGATATGAAATGCTATTTAAATTATGGGAAGTCAAATCAAGATAAGGAATACAGGCTGAGCAATAGAGAAAGAAATATTTTTATCTAACAAAACATTGGCTTCAGGTCCATAAAATTCTGTGTACTCCTTGATCAGTGGAGAGTCCTCTCTCACCTTTTGGACAGGAATATTCTCATATTGCTGCTCTTACCTTGGACTGAAAACCAAAGCATCAGCTTTTTTTTTTTTTTTTTTTTTGTAGATTGCAAAATTTCTTCTCCATTTTATCAAAAGAAAACCAGCTTCTTCTGATTTCTCTTCTGTAAAGCATATTTCACTAGGGGAACTTTGGCTCAATGATGTGACATTATGAAAAAGTCAGCTAGCATTTGAGGTGATTATTATCTCAGTTATAACACTGATTTCTGCACCTTTTTTTTTAATTAGTCTGTTTGGGGAAACACATATTTGAGGATTAAATGATGCTTGGAAAAAAACATTGAATGTGCTGTTTAAGACAACTGATAAATATTAAGAAAAAAGTGGATAAAAAATAGAAGTTTTTAAAATAAAATATGTGAAAAATGTTTGCATATTTGGTTGTATTTTCATTTTTTAAGAAGTTTAACAACACAATAAACTGGTGAAAATTCCAGAAAATACGTTATAAGTTTATGCAGTAAATTTCCCCTTTATAAAAGCAAATGCATTTTACTGATATAACACTGATTGATTGGTTAATAAATCTTTTTTGATATTTATAATGAAAATTCTTAGTCATTACAGCTGACCTGGTGTGCTCCTGAAAATTTTGCTTCAAATGCTAAATTGGAATTTAGCTAAATCACAGAAATTCCAGACCTCACTTCCAGTCAACATTACTGGTTTTAAGATACTCAATCTTTGACTTAAAACCACAAATAAATATAATATATCCCAGTGTAGAAGGCTGACTCTGGCTGGGTAAGGTACCTGCCAGGTACCCACCAAAGCCACTTTCTCATTCCGTTCTGCAACTGGACAGAAAGAGGAAAGAAAATATAATATTGGGTTCATGATCTGAGATAAGGATCATGGGAGATAAGTCACCAATTACCATCATGGGCAAAGCAGAACTCGAAGTCGGGATAGTAATTATATTTGTTATTAACAGAATCAGAGAAGGATGATGAAAAGTAAAATAAATCTTTAAAACACCATCCCCCCACCCCTCCCTTCCTCCCAAGTTCTACTTCTTCCGCGCCCAGCAGTGCAGGCTTTTAAAAAATCTTAAATAAGAAATGCAACCGCTCGGGGCAATGTATAGCTTAATCTGGAGTGTAACATATTGGAAGGACTAGTGTTCTCCTAAAGTTTGTGAGGACTGTCTCCCATGGGAAGGATCCCACGCTGCAGTAGGAGAAGAATGTGAGGCATCTTTCTGCTGAGAACAAAGGAGCAGCAGAGACAACGTGTGGTGAACTGACCACACCATGAATCCCCCATCCTCCTGCCCTGTTGGGGGTTGGAGGCAGAGAAAACTGGGAGCCCTGGAAGGAGGGAAGAGTGGAGTGAAGGTGTTTTTAAGATTTCATTTTGTCTCTCATTCATCTACTCTGATTTGATTGGCACTAAATTCTATTAATTTCCCCAAGTCGAGTCTATTTTGCCCATGACAGCAACTGGTGAGTGATCTCTTCCTGTCCTTATCTCAACGAACAAACTGTTAACTATATTTTATTTCTGCTGTCCAGCTGAGGAGGTGAGTGATAGAGTAGCTTTGGTGGGCACCCGGTGCCCAGCCAGGGTCATCCCACCACAAGTACTTGCTGGGAATGGTAAAAATAACAATTGCTTCTAGTTCTCATCTTACTGAAATAAATATAAAGGGGATGCTTTCACCTTTAATTTAGACACAAAAACTTCTAGTAGCACAATGGAAACATGCTGCTGAAAGATTTACAGACTTATGGCTTGTGCACAAAGCATTCTCTTTCCCTTAGCTAATAATAACAGGACAAAGTACCTATAATCTCCTTTGACTTCAAAATCTAGAAACGCTAAAGGGTCAAAGGAAGATAACTGAAGAATAAGAAACTGATTGCCAGGACTTTATATTCCTTAGTGAAGCTCATGTTTGTCTCTAGAGGTAAGTGTTTGAGAGCTCAAAAATATATTAAAAAAGTCCAAGTTACCCACCAAATTCTACATTTATGTTTTCTCCATGAGGCAGAACACAAATATATCAGTATTTTTGCTGGCATTTATGCATTGCTGCTTTTAGCAAGACCAAGAGATAGAATGACTTATCTGTAGGCCTAAGGAACGTTCTCAGGCTCTATCTGTGCAGAGGCCTTGCATGATATCTGGCTCTACTGGGTTTCTTGGCCAGGGTTTGGTATCAGGGGGGCTAAAGGAGTGCCTTCTGTGAGAAGCTGCTAGGAGTTTCCCCCATGTCTGGCTGAACCAATGCCAGCTGGCTCCAGGATGGACCCACCTCTGGCCAAGACTTAGCCCATCAGGAATGGTAGCAACATCTCTGTGTTAACATATTTAAGAAGGAAAAAGTAGTTATTGGGCAGATGAAAATTGCAGCCAGAGAAGAGTGGAATGAGAACATGTGAACAGCAATGCAGACACCAGGGTCAGTGGAGAAGGAGGGGGAGGAGGTGCTCCAGGTGCCAGAGCTGATGTTTTCCTCTGCAGTCCATGGAGAACCATGGGGGTGCAGAAATCCATCTGCAGCCCATGGAGGAGCCGACACCATAGCAAGTGGATGCCTGAAGGAGGCTGTAACCATGTGGGAGGCCCGTGCTGGAGCAGGGTCCTGGCAGGGAACCGCTGATCCATGGGGAGAGGAACCCACACTGGAGCAGGTTTTCCTGGTAGGACTTGTGGCCCTGTGGAGGACCCGCACTGAAGCAGCCTGTCCCTGAAGGACTGCAGCCTGTGGAAAAGTGATTCATGTGGCAGCAGTTTGTTGTCCATGGTATGGACTCACATTGCAGAAGTTCATGTCTCCTGTGGGAGTGACCCCACAGTGGAGTAGGGTAAGGACTCCTCTCCCTGAATAGCAGCAGAAACCACCTGTGATGAACTGACCATAACCCACATTCCCCATCTCCCTGCACTGCTGGGTGGGGAGGAGGTAGAACTTGGAGGCTGTTAATTCTTTTGATCTTCCCAGTTTTAAGAAGAGAACCCAGAGGTGCTACCACCATCACTGTTGTGTTCAGCCTTGGCCAGTGGCGGCGCCACCTTAGAGCCATCTGGCATTGGCTTCAACAGACGTGGGGGAAGCTTCTAGCATCTTCTCACAGAAGCCACCACTGTAGCCCCCCAGCTACCAAAACCTCGTCAATACACTGCTCTCTAGTAGAGGAAAAAGCGCAAATGCAAATAAATTGTTCAGAGGCTACATGGGCCACAACTGGTCTGGAGAATGTAGACAGCAGAGAATAAGGCACAAAAAAACTATGCCCAGAGAGACCACTAGGTGCTGCTGTACTGTGGCTTACACTATGTCATTTACAGAAGCGCAGATCCCGGAGGGCAAATTGGAGCCCTGTGCAGGGCATCTGCAGAGAATTTCTGCAGGGCATCTGCAGAGAATTTCTGCAGAGAATGGAGAGAGTTTGGCAGTGGAAAATGATCTCTTCTTCATACCATTCAGAGTTTTGATGCTATTCAGAACTTTAATGCCTACTCAAGGTTTCAGGGCTATGACTCTTTTCTCTTTGACTTCACCCTTTAGGTCATATGCCGTAACAGAGCAGAAATCAGTTCTTTCTTTTTAAGGCATTAGTGCTGGAAAGCCTGTGGTTGTCACGTATTTTATTGTAGCCTAGCAGGTAAATCACTGGTCCAGCAGGCTGTTCATTTGTTGCCTTTGAAATCCTCTTTTCCTATAGCTTTACATCCTGCTAGGCTAGAAGGGAAGAAATGAAAGGTATTTGCTAACCATTTAGTTGAAGCTATTCCCTTAACAGTAACACTGGGACACAGAAAAACAGTCACTATGAGTCTGGACTTGAAGACAACACAGCCACCTCCCACCTGGAGGGAGAGAAGCCTTGAAAGCTCTTGTCATCACGATTTATAATGTACATTACACTGAAAGACATATTTAACACAATGCATAAATACTTATTCAGTAATTCTGAAGATTCTGGGGCCAGAATAGGGCTTGTTACATGCTTGGAAAGATATTGGCAAAGTTGTCAAGAAAAGCCAGTGTAAGGTCTCTCTGCAGTACATCTGCTTCCACTGTGCACAAAAGCCACAGACATTACTTTTTTCTTATGTGATCACCAGAACCATTCCTTTCAATACAGCAATATCGATTCTACCTCTGGGAGTGGCTGGGAAAGCTGCATTAAGGGAACTGAACTGCTTGGAAGAACTGATAACTTGTCTCTTAGGCTCATGCTCTTAAATAAGGTCAAGTAAAACCTACTGCAGGATGCTAGAGGAGCTTACCAGCAAAAAGTTTACAGAAGTAGCACTGTTTCCTGTCTGATTTTCATGTTGAAAGGCAGAAAAGTTGAAATCCTACAGAGTGAGGCAGATGTGGGTGTAGTGTACACTGCAACATTTGAAGAGCACTAAAACCCACGACAGTGGCTTTAAATTGCTTCAGTTATTGCATATGTTGTCCACCCATTGTATGTGGGTTTGGTGCAAGATGGAGAAGAAAGCTAGGATGCCACTAAATCCTCTGTTCAGCTCCTTCCTTATGTAGGTGATGTCAGGAAATGGGTTTGGTTATTGAATCAACTGCATCTTCTGAATGAAAGAAAATCACAAACAAAACCAGTATCAAGACATTCGGTTGGCAGATGCAAGAGAAATCCATTATTGCATATATCATCCAGGTTAGCAAGGTGTGGAGCAGAGCACTAGAGCTAGAGCCCAGGTAAGAATCGGCTTCCAGTACGAGTATGGCTCTAGTATTGTGTGCTAGCAGCTCCACCACTGAAATGCAGAACACCCAAATCCTCATGTGTGCTGACCTTAAGGAGCCCTTTTGGAAAAATCACAACCAGGAAAGCTCGTAGTGAGAAGGCAGGAGAGAAAGTTCATTATCACCCAACACTACAAAAAAACTTGGTCCTTATGAAGCAAACCTGTTTAATTAAGAGCAAAAGTAGATGAGTAGGACAAAAGTAGATGAGTAGGACATAAGTAGAAAGACTCAAATTAATCAAGCTTGACTCTCAGTGAAATTACTTCTTATGATTCTCCTCACAGCTGTCTGTTCACTCAGCCCCTTCCCAACTGGAACATTATGATTAAATATTTTACTATATGAAAGAGAAGAAAAAAAAAAGTATGCATGTAATATGCTAGGACCTATGAAATCCCCCAGAACTGAGTGAGGTAAAGATCTGCACACTGCTTTTGTAAGAAAGCACCCAAACTGGCTGCAAATCTTACAGAAAAAAACAAACACAATGCATTACACCCTTAGACATTGATCCATAATACAGGCATAGAAAGCTCTTCTCTATTACACCTAGAAAACCAGCTTGAAATGTGTTCAGTCCAGACTTGGTAGCTTTAATCCTGCATTTTTTTAACAGTGGTGAAAACAACTCTGCTGACCCTCAAGGGCAGTTGACATGGGGAGCTACTATCATTAGCTGCTACACTAGACTGGGTTATGCTAGGCAGTATTCTGTAAATTTAATTTGGAACCTATTTCAAATGTATTCTGACCCTCCAACCCTTCTTTGAATTAATCCACAGAAAAATATACAAAATGAAATTGCTCTAAAATTCACAGGTCTTCTTTTTAAAAACTGGTTTAGTCCTAGTGAGTAATGCTGATAAATATCCTCATTTATGACTTGAAAAAATTACTCATGTAATTAACAACGTATTGAAATGCACATACAAGCTTCTATAGAATGAAAGAAGAGAGAGAAAATGGATATATACCAATATTAATTAATTAGCTAAGCAATGTTAATTAGGTGACTACATAATTAGTTTTGGGACAATGAGCTTTCATTTGCTCTATTTGTTAATATTTGCCTCTTTAAGACCCTAGTCTATGTTAAGTAGATGATGTTGACTTACTTGATATATGTTTTCCAGGAAATCTGATAAGAAATTGTCAGATTTTCCAGAGTGACAGAAAAGCATATTCTCTGAGACACTTATGTAAATATCATAATAAATTTTTTTAACCTACTGGCTTTTTTTTTTTTTTTAAATCTTTTTTTCTAGGGAAAAAAAGTCCCTAGAGGACTACAGAGTATGTGAAAGAACACAAGAGTACCTGAATAATTAATCATATGTTTTATTTAAAAGTATGAAGATGATTACTTTCAATTTTGAATATATAGCAATATAATGTAAGTCTTTGTCAATTATATTCTGAAGCTACGAAGACTTACAAAAGTACGAACAATAATACTCAGATAAAGCTGGTGATTACTCCTTAACTGTGATACTATGCCCCCATTCAAATGAAATTAGTTTTGTTAGATAACTGCTTAAAGATGCTCAGGAATGTCAACAAACTAGAGATTCAGACCGTTGAAATTAGTTTGCATTATTAAGCTGACAACCTCATCTGTCTTCTTGTCATACTATTTTTATCTTTGTTCTTCATCAGTTCTTTTTATTTTCTTGTTTGCACTCAGCATATCTCTTTAGTGCCTAAATCTGACTGTAGAGAATAATAGATTCTTACACCCAAAGTTGATAGCAGTATTGGTGTAATCATCTTTAAAAGACTGACAGTAAGGAATATAACAATTAGTTCACTTAGCTCCTCCTAAAGGTAGCATGTCTCTCCTCATTTTGTTACCTATTTATCTCTACCTATAATAAGCTTTTCCATGTTGTTGTCATTTCCTGGACAGCTGGCGGCAACTATTTTCCTGGCATGCCTATTTTCTCAGTTGGGTTTTGCTCCGAAATCAATGCATTTCTACTCTTTGCAGAGCCTTACTTCCTCTGAATCTTGCTTCTGTCTAGGAGCCAGGAAGCCTATTAGTATTTCATGACTCAGGGAACAAATGACTCTATTTCAGTCTTCTTCCTCAAAAGCCATTTTACTTTTTAAACTATCCCTTCGTTCTGGTACTTGGAAAAATAAAGACTTCTCATCATGTTTGATGAGCATCTGAACCAGCCCAGAGTGCATGTTGTTGTAACCAGGAGCATCAGGGAAGGAGAGAAGGGAAGTGTCACTTGCAATCAGAATCACAGAATCATAGAATATCCTGAGTTGGAAGATACCTAAAAAAAAGATCATCAAAATCCAACTCCTGGCTCTGCACAGAACAACCTCAAGAATCACACTGATGCCTAAAGGCTGACTTGTATTCAACTTGCCATTGACCTGGGCCCCCAGGTCTCTTTGTGCATCGTATCATTCCCCAGTCTGTATGTATATCCAGGGTAGCCCTGTCCCAGGTGCAGAATCCAGCATTTGTCTTTGTTCAACTTCATACAGTTGGTGACTGCCCAGCCCTCTAATTTGTCAAGGTCTTTCTGCAGGGCCTCTCTGCAGTCAACAGCTCCTCCCAGTCTGCTGTCATTGGCAAGCTTAGTATCCCTTTGAGTCCTGTGTCCAAGTCATTTATGAGGATGTTGAAGAGAACTGGCACAAGACAGAGCCCAGAAGAACACCACTAACGCCCAACTACTAACCTGATGTAATTCTATTTAATAAACCTTTGTACCTGACCCATGATCCAGTTGCTCACCCATTATGACGTGGTTTTTTTTTTTGCCCAGAAGAATACTGTCAGAGACAGTATGAAAAACTTTACTGAAAGCCAAAAAGACTGCATCATCGTGCTTCTCTTGCATATGGTCACTTTTTTTCATGAGTGCTCCCTCCAAAGGATGGCTGGCAGAAAGAGAAAAGCTGGATGTATTGTCAGTATTTAGCATGCATGCCCTGGAGGTTTCATGACCTGGTAAGAAGGGCAAAGGAGTTTGGTCTTCTACCATTCAGTGAAGTGTTTTAGTTAACTATACATGTGGTTCTTAATTGTCTTAGTATATGGGAACCATTGCAGGCTGTTTCTTATGTTGTTTTTTTTTTTAAAAAAACAGAAACAGAACAACATAAAAAAAAAAAAAGGCGAATCGATGATCCATAATATGAGATCATCAATTTTGAAAGTAAATGGTTTCTCAGTTTGTAATTTGGCTGATCACAAGTCACTGATGAAAAACTGTAGAGGTTGAAACAGTATAAGTAAGAGTTAGAAGAGCTGCTCCAGTTAGCATCTGCTATCAGTATGTGCCCCTTCTGTTTCACTGGCACAACCTTGTTTTGACCTTATCTTCTGTCCAGACACATATGTATGCTAATTCTCACTTTAGATCCATTACAATGAAGGGCAACTTAAGAGCAAATATGAGGTAGGGCAAACTCTGTCTCCTAGATGTAGTACCTTCCTATCGTAACTACAGAATGGCAGCAAACCATATCACTCTCTGGCTCTCATCTTTCAGGGATATCCAGAATATCAGCTTGCCCTACAGGTGATCACTACAAACAAACGTCTCTGCTGAGCTCCAAAGCAGCTGTCTCATTTTTGTGCATAACTGTGTAAAATTGCACATTTGCAGAGGGAAGCGACTTGTTTGTCCAGAAAAGAATGGGACCCTTGTCAATACATGCTGGGACCATTCTTTCAGAGACAGCTTTGCAGCTGGAGAGTTGGCTGGCAGCAGTATGATGAAAAAGACTGATGCTGGCTCAGTCAATTAAACTAGCAAACAGCACTTAATCTTAAACCAGCATGCATTCAAATAAGCTGAGCTTCTGCAGGCAGCTCAGCATAGCTGGCTTCTCTTTTGCAGGACTGCACAAGACACTCAGGTAGAAGGCTGTCAGGGTCCTGAAGGCACTAAGGGATATTTCAATTCCTGCTCAGTCTTCCTTGGGGTCACCCCTCTCCTTCTCTCCGTGGATTTGGGACCCCCGTTTCAGCTCAGCCTTAATTTCCACCCTGAACTGTGTTGTAGGTGTTCCCATCTCTGGTCCTACTGTGGACTGGGTAGGTCCATCCTACCCAGATGAAATTCAGTCCTATCCTATAGATATCTTGCCTCCTGGATGGGATGGACCCATTGATACAACTCTGTTTCCCTAACAGATTACGGATTTACACTGCTGCCTTCCCCTCAGTCCTGTTTCTGGTCTGGTCTCCCTAAAGTCCTGACAGGACCCTGGATCTGGTTCATTGTTTGCCATGTCAGGGGCTACCAAAGCACCCTGAGACCAGCAGCTGGTCCTACCTTTGGAGAAAGAGCAACATGCTTAGTTTTTGCAAGGAAAAGTTCTGCTCCTCTGATCTGGGATCCGAAAGAAAAAGTGAACTCTTAGATTGACCTCTTTAAAGGGTGACTCAGTTGTCAGTCCAACAGATATGGATTGTCTGTGGGTATGTGATGTGGGAAAACTCATAGAGCAGATTCGAACTTACTACCAACTGGCCAAGGTGGAGTTGACAGTGCAACTCCACATACCGCACTGATGAGCTATCCCTTTGACAACAAGTTGGCCATACTAGACTTGTTACCTGGGTGGAGGTTAAAGGAAGCAAAAGAACAACTCCTCCTTGACTTCAAAATCTAGATAGCTAAAATTCCAACCTCAGTCTTTCTGAGTTTGGTTTACCTTTCTGGTGTTTAGCCCAAGGAGTTAAAGGATGGTCCACTCTCTGCGGTTCAAGTGTTGTCTCACTGTCAAAAGTATTTATAGTCATTTGATAGAAAAAGGTTATATTTGGAGAAAGGTATTTAATTAAATGTTTGATATTATATAGCTATAAAAAATGTGAAAATCCTAAGTTACAGGCAGTTCATTGTTTGCAGTTATAGTAGTTAATTACCAAGTTACTCAGCTATAATTATACATGAAATCTGAAAGGAAAATTACCTGAGCCTTTGAAGATTTGTACTTCACCCATAAAGCTGGTGTATCCACCAAATTCAATGTTGTAAAATATTTGTGTTACCATGTTTTAAGCCTTCCAAGGAAGACAGAAAACTCCTCTGTGGAAATAATGCATGAGTGCAACTGAAAGCCCCAGGAGATTTTAATCTCTAAATACTTGAATGTAGTATAATACACATTATAATACCATGGATTTTGGATAATTTCCCAGTACAACTTTTATATGGCCTGTTTAGGGGAATATACAGTGTTTGGCTAGTCAAAACGTGCTGGTGAGGCAGTCAACATGCATCTAGATTCAAACTGCCATGTTCAGCTCTCTCTGGCTCTGTGGGTGTTAGGGAGCTGTGCTTATTGTGGCAAGAAAGGCAGCAGAATGAAAGCCATAAATCAGTAAGAAATCGTCATTAGTATCTCTGACAATTTTTTTTTATTAGTAGCATTTGACATTGTATTCAGGAAAAAAAAGGAATTACCATACGAATTCTACGAACTCTGTTCCTTTTAACTGTTCTAGTTTTCTGTAATAAACTCCTGGGAACTTTTTGACTTGTGATAAATAGAAATTGTGACAAAACCTCTATCCTATTAAGTCAGTTCGCATTTGCTGTCAAGAAATGTAACATCACCCATGCAGCTCACATTTTTCTCATAACAAATTGCAAAACCTTCAAGGTAGATTTTGTGCAGTTTAAACCCTGCTGCCAGATATTTGCTGCTGTGCAACAGAGGGTAAAAGATGCTTGAAACCAGGGAGAACAAACAACTGACACCATGACCTGCTAAAGAAAATAAAACATTTTGGAGAATCTAGCCTTTTAATTTTATCCACGTTTTTTATCTTTTTCTCTCAGATTCAAGAGAAATAAGTATACGAAACCTAAAAGGGAGTGCTTCTGTTTGCTAAGGAGAAAACTGACTGGGGATCTCGTCTTCCAAGAGATGAAAAAGATACTAGGAATGATAATGAAGAAAGTGCATGGCTTTATCATAAGAGGTATCAGAAAAAATGCCAAAAATTATCTGTACTGTTTGGAATAACATGAGATATTGTGGCTTAATTTTATATTCTTCTTTTCTTTTTTTTTTTTTTTTAATTTTTTTAATGGAATAAAAAATTCAGATTAGAATGGATAACAGAATTGCACTAGGTAGTAGAAGCCATTTCTAACTGAAAATGTGTGAAATAAGGACTGGCTATATTTTAGCAAATAATTTTTATAGTTAACTTCTATTCTAAAACATGAAATAGACTTATGTCTTCTGTAACTGATTTACATTAAGAAACATGTTGGCTTCTAGTATTTAAATTTCAAGCTGGATGAACAGAAACTAACACTAAAACCCATTAATCTTTATATTATCCCACACTTTTAAAAGGAAAAAATTGCTTTGCTTGTTGTATTCCCATAGCAATTAATAGGTTTGGTAAAAATAATTTTGTATGTAAAATCATAGAATCATAGAATGGTTTGTCTTGGAAGAGATTTTAAAGGTCATCTAGGCACTAAAACAAGACAAAAATCCATACCATATAATTTCTGACATCCTTACAATAGTATTTCCTAGTTCTTTAATATCATACCAAAAACCAGTGTAGCACAATCAACTAAAACCAGAAGAGTTAAACTTTAGGTTTTTTAGTTTACATTTTTAAAATATACTGAGGTCAGACTCTGATGCTGTTATTCGGTTGAATGTCTTTCATGTTTCACAGTGACGCAGGATTTCAAATCACTTATTTTGGAAGGTGAAATATACCAAATCTGAATCTTTAAACAACCTTCAGGGTGAACACTAAAGTAACACTTAAATTTATTTACCAATTCTGTATACTGATCATAAATTTAAATAGATTGATATATGCTTGATATCAGTATAAATGTTGTAACACTAATGAGCAGTGTTGTTGAGTGTCAACATAATTACCATTTCTTTTTGAAATTAAGTTCTCCTTTATCCAATGACTGTTTACTGTAATATACATGCTCTCTGTTCAGAGAGTGCTAAGTAAAACCACAAGTTGAGGTGATTTCACTTTAAAGAACTCCTTTATCTATCTCCTTCTTGTACCTACCTTGCTTTTTTTTTTACTGTATTATGGAATGCTTTAATTTGTAACAGTCCAGTAGGTCTTTTACCAGGAGAAGTCAGGAATATTTTCTCCTCATTCTGGATTTCAGACTGAGGATTATGAGTCTCTCCTGGACATTTAGAAATGTGGGATTGGACCCTCCTCAGATGTGGTAGAGCTTCCAAGTTGTTTCCCATTTTTTTTCTTTTCCAAGTGGTGTAAGTGTTAGGCTGCTAGGCAAAAACCAAACTATCATCTGTGTGGCTTTTTTTGAAAGATTATTGCCACTTTGTTGGAACTGTCCTTAAGAGACCCCCACATCTTCAATCACAATGCAGCTATTGAACCTAAATTCTGGAAAGAAGTGATTTAAGTGAAATGTGTGTCTGTGTTCTGTGTGTGTGTTTCATATTGTGTCCTTGCTCTAAATTTTGATTACTTGTCAGAGGTGCTTTATTCTGTCTTTTGGTAGTGCAATTAGTAGCAGTGCATGACTCCAGTTCTGGTTCTTGGAGTCATCATGATGGAGTCAGGTATATCCATTTCGAGTGTCCATCCCTCAAATTTGGGGACATGTAGGTAAGAAAGTGATAATAAACTGCAGTGTAGGATTGCTATTCAGAGAGATTTCAAGCAGTGTGGAAATGAACTCACAGAATTCATGGGGTTCAGAAAAGACAAATGCTAAGTCCTGTACCTGGGGAGGTATAAGCCTATCCATGAGTACAGCCTGGGGACTGACTGTCCGGAAATCAGTTTAGTGGAAAACCCTTCATGGGTAATGGTGGAAAGCCAAGCTGAACATGAGTAAACAATGTGCCCTTGCACCAAAGAAAACCAGCTGCATACTATGCTGTGTGAGCAGCACTGAAGGTAGCAGATTGGTGAAAGGGATTATTCCCCCCTATTCAGCTCTTGTTAGCCTCACCTGGAGTGCTGTGTCCAGTTTTGGGTTCCCCAAAGGAGGACCACTGAGATAACCACGATGTTTGAATGTATGTGATGTGCAAGAAGAGGCTGAGAGAGATGCACTTATTCTTCTTAGGAAGAGAAGGTGAAGAGATGTTGCTTGCCTTTAGGTACTTAATAAAAGGGCATGCTCAAGGACAAAAGTTGCAATACAGGAAATTTCAAATATTAGGGGAAAAAATATATTTGAATATTAGAAAAAAATTTCACAACAGTATAGTGAAACATTAAAAGAGGTCATCAAGAGAGGCTATGGGCTTTTCATCCTTGGGGATATTAAAAGCTTCACAAGGCCTTGGGAAGCCTGATCTAAGCTGAACAGGGAATTGGGCCAGACAGGTGATCTCCAAATGTCCCTGCCATCCTAAATGTAAACTGTCAATTTGCAGATTTATGTCTCCATAGTTCACATGATAAAATATGCCTCATTTGTATGACTCATGACTTAAGAATTTAGATACCTTGGCTCTTTTTAAAAATTCCTGTGACTATTTGTATGTTTAGGCTTCTAAGTAGCTTTAAAGCCTATTTCCAACCCTTTTTCCTATCAAACGAATGTGTTATATTTCTGTTATCCTTCCTTTCTTGAAACAGTTTCCAGTAGGAACCCTAATCCTCCCTGTATAAATGCAGATAATCAAAACTAAGGGGGACCTATCTGTGAGAGTCCAGAGAACAAAACATTAAGTTTTTTCACAGTTGAACACCCCGATGACAACTGGAAATTCATCTGAATGTTTTTGGATCTACATCTTCGAGGGCTTTAATAAATTCTTAGATACAGAAAGCCTAATACTTCTGATTTGACTGGACAGGATCCAGTGTTACACATGATTTGGACAAAGATCACACTTCCTAGACCAGCACACTTGTTTGCTCTTCTAGCATGTAGAGACTCCTGATTGGTATATGGAGACTAAATTGCTGAAGTACAGTTTTAATTTTGATAGCATTTTCTCAGAAGTCACTCTTTATAAAACCTGTTAGCCTAGTGAAGTTTAGCTCTATAGAGAATGTTTTAAAAAGGTATTGAGAGGGTTTAAAGACAATCCTTTTTTTGTACATAAGTTTACTTGCTTTCTCTAGTGTAGTGCAGGAGACCCAGAAAACAAAAATCTCAGTCTGGGCAATTTTCAAAGAGATAGCCCTCTGAATTTCAAAGCTATGAATATACAATTATTTTTGTGTCCCTGGAATATTTCCAAGCCCCTTGAAAGAGAGAAGATGTGCAATACAAGCAACTAAATGTAACAGTATAGAGTATAGATATGTATATTTTGGTTTATTGACCTTAGGTCCTCTTTACAAACAGTGCAGAGAAACAGGCACTTTTAAGTCTCTTGTCTTAGAGCCAACATGTAAAGTGAGAGAGATGTGTGTGTTTTTACCATCCAAAGTTATGAGGCACAAATAATACTGAAGATGGCAACTCTCATTTTTAAAAATCTTGTTTGATCACACTCCTCCAAACCTACCCATGAGTAGAGAAATGAAAGGGCTATCCAGGAGTAAGATTTCCTTTTGTACTCAGAACATATTAATGGGAATAAAAAGACTTTCATGACTTTTAATTTGCTCTGCAAAAGCTGCTTATTTTAGAACATAGAAAAAGACAAAATGTTTTTGGCAAGTCTGACTCCAAATACATCAAAGTGGTGAAACAGAGCAATATTTTTCTGTTCAACTTTATTGATAATTTATGTACTTATCTGGAACAGAAGGTAGGTCCCAGTTCAGAGGCAAATGTACTTGTCTGTAATGGAACATGTGGGCCACTTGATGAAGCCATGAGAAGCAAGGTGGCCAACCTGCTCTTGCTCTGGCTCTGTGATTGTCCCATTAAAATGGGAGCTTGTGTAGCAGTATCTAAAACATACATATAAAATACAGCAACAACCTTAAAGAGGGGGAAAAATAACCCTCCCACTGCCTCTTCTGCAGTTTCAATCCCAGCCTCTATGAACCCCACTGGACCTCGCTACTGTGACTTGCCATGGCTAGTTGTCAAACACAGAGGCATTTTCCAAACTTCCCCCAAAACCCAAAGCCACGCATGCAGGTGTTCACCAATGATAAATAATAAAACTGGACTTTGCTGGATGAAGCATTGCCTTGTTGTATGCAGGATACTGCATATATATTTTTCTAACATGCTTGACAAACCTTGACAACAGTATGCAGCTGACGTCCATGAAGGCATTTTTTTTAATTCAGTAGATTAAATGTGGACTGAACCAAAACATACAGAATAAGAGATACACCTTATAAAAAAGATTGCAAATTTTATTCAAACATCCACTCAAACCCATTTTAAAATGACAAAACTACTTTGAATAATATTTACAGCAATATTGTTCTTTTGAAAATATTCAGTTGGAGGCAGAGCAGACATAATTCCTTTTTGATTTCCTGATTTGGGTTTGGCGTTTAATTTGGATTTAAGTAGACATACTAAACTAAGACACAGCACTGAGTTATGTGAGCTGATTCATGGTCTGACTTCTGTGTTACCAAAGAATGCGACCAAGGAAAAACTGCTATTTCTCTATGACTATAATGAAATATTTTAGGGACTGTCATTTTTGCTTTAGATGTTTATACTGAACAACAAATGTTGATCCCTAATGTTGACTCATTCTGTAAAAATTATCTCCTAGTACTGCTCTATATTGTATAACTGTCATAAAGTCTTTATAATCATCATCAACTCAGCATACTAATAGGTACAATGTAATTGTTCCGTAGTTTATGTACTATCATTTGAAAATTCATGATGAAAGATTCAGTTATTGAGTAAAAGTAGGCAAAACTTAAGGAATAACACAGAAACAATATTGCCTAAAATACCTTATTCCATACTGAGAAAGTAAACCACCTTTTTTCTGAAAGTTTTTCTTCACAGTCAAAAGAAACACCATGAAATTAAGTATATATACATATAAAAAGAATATATTAAGTAAAAGAACTTTGTGCAGATACAGAAATCTCAGTGAAATTAATTAAAAGAACCAGTGCTATTGTTGTCAAGTTTTATTTTCCTTTCCAACCGTTCATCTGATGTTTTTTTTTTTTTAAATCACAATTCACAATCCTGACCACAAGCGCAGTATTGCTGGAATTTATTAGACAAATGAACTGTCTACTGAGTACTTTGCAAAACTTCTTGCCTTAACCTAATTTGTAAGTGCATATTTGCTTGAGAGGCAGCTCTTTATTCTTAATAAATAATATTCTGTGACATTTCATACATCCAAGATAGGGGTTTACAGTTATGATTTATGCTATATTTAGAAAACATGCAGCCAAAAACATGCAGCATCTCATAAAAAGTTTTATCATAATATGGGATTCATGTAATCAGTATTTCTAATTATTTCAGGGCTACAAAATCAAAATGATGCATAGCAGTATTAAACAGTTACAGCAATTAAGTAAATATGTGCTAGAAATATTTATTATCAGTTTAATGTCTAACATTAACAACATAATGGGGTAGTCTAATTTTTAACCTCACAAAAATTCTCAAGCCTACTCTCAAGTCAAGTGCATACAGAAGTAACACAGCAGTATCCACAGAAGCTGTTTAAAAATATTCCATGCTGTCAGTATGGCACTCATTTCTGTGTTTCTGATGTTATTAACAAAGCTTGTTGGTATATTTTTTTTCCTTTCCTGGTTTTAGGATTCATTTCTGGAGAACAAGAAAAGATTTGGTTTTCCTAGCTTCTTTTTAATTTGAAAAATATGTACTCTTTATGTGAAGGAATAAAAATTAGGAAACTGTTTTAGTTTTGCTGTCTTTAAGTGCATTCCATATGCAAAACAGTCATCCTAGAAATCCTGATGTAATATCTGTTTTAACTCCAGGGAGATCTGTACAGAAGGTACCTTCAGTCCTATGTGCTATGAGCAGAAGACAGTGATAGCACAAGAGATTTTCAGTATTGTAGGCACAGAAAAAAAAAAGCCATTTGGGCTAAATAAACATGTAGAATATGGTTTACATTACAATGAAGGTTTTATTTGTATCAGAAGACTCACAAGATCTGGTGCGCTTGCTTGTATGATAAAAATCGAAATGAACTTCTAGTTCAAAAGCTCTTCAAAGCGCTTTCACAGAAATATTAGGGTCTGTCTGGAAGCTCATTAGAGCTCCAGTACTGTCCCTAAGAAACTTGTGCAGTAAAGCCTGTTTTGAATAAAGAATAATAAATATTTTAATAACAAAAATTTACCTTCCTTATGTGATTTCATAAAAATTTGTTCAGTGCTTTGATAGCAGGGGGTATTGTTCAGCTAAAGACATAATTTTTTCCCTTGGTCACTATTAGGTTTTAAAGAACACAAGACAATCTTTTCCACTGCTTTTGCAGACACTCGGTCAAGAAATTATCCCTCTCACAGATATGAGGAGTAAACACATTTTTCTGGGAACTTATGAACAAGTCCAGAATTTATCATAATGGGAATGCTGGTCAGTTGTAAATGACTGGTTTTTAAAAGCCAGTTTGACTTTTCACATCAATTTGTTGAAGCTGCTTTTGCTGAGCACCCTCCGTTTGACTGAGACTATTGTTTGTTATTTATCTTTACCATCCTTTCAATGGCTGCCATTTTTACTGTTGCTTCTACCTACTCCAAAGCCTCCAGTTTCAGATGCAAAAAGGCAAGAACTTTATATCTTTATCCTAATAATTCCATTCACTGTCTCTTCTCCCACAGTTCAGTTCTGACTGTCATTCCAGAAAAGATTGATTGTTCCATTCTATATAGTTTATCCTCTCTTTGGTACCTTACTGACCCCTACACTGTACAAAGCAACAATTTCTTTGACTCAGTAATTGGTGTAAAAGGAGATGTCCAATTTCTCTAACCATTCACTGTAATTTCTGGGTATGATCACAGGAGCTATTTCCTTTGCCTTGCTTTACAAATTCTAAAATCAAATACCTGAAGAACACAAAAAATTGTTTTCAAATATTAGAGTGATTTTTCTTTAAGTAAAAATCCAGATTACTGTTAGATTGCATAAAACACATGTTTTTTTTGGAGACCTAGCGAAGTAAGAGAAAGAGCCAATAAAAGAGTACTTTTTAAAACTGCACCTGTACTGTTGGCAAACCTTAACACATTTTTGTGGAATGCTGAAGCTCCTTTAAGATGTGAAGTTGGAGACTAAAATGTAAAATTTCTCTGTTTTTTTTTTACTCATATTAGCTTTTCCCCTGACAAAACAACAGACTGGTACAGTTTAGTGCTTTATTCCCTATTTAAGGAATTTATTCGAGACATCAAATATTCAATAGTCAGTCTTCAAGACAATGAATAGTTATCTCTTTTCATTTGTATATGTCTCATCACTGTTCAAAAGGGTTTCAGAGGAAATAAATGCCAACTCTTAATTCCTGGTGGGAATTAAGGTAACTTATAAAGGAACTGAAAGACGGTAGAAGAGCTGGGTTTCAAACTAAAGTACCCAGTAAGCAGTTAAAGTGAGAAAAAGTGTATTTGTTGCTTCTTATTATATTGACTTCCATTAATCTGTACGACTTCATCACACTGCAGCATGATGGACATGTTAGCATCCTTGTCTTGTGCCTTTTTAAAAAGTAATGAGTTCTCAGTCTTTTAGAGTTGTTTTTCAGATCACAGAAACAGTAGTTTATGACAGCTTGGCCAACACGTGAATGATCTGGTTATTTGTCTGGCCACATGGCACAATGGATTTAGGATGATGTCCCAGCTTGGAGAGAGGTTAGGGCAAATAAATGTACACTGCGCAATATTAATTGCATTTTTTTATTAGTGTTTTGCAACAGAATATTTGAACTAAAATAAAATACTTGGGAGATGCAAAGAAAGGTCTATTTCTTTCTAGTTTCATAGGATATTTTCTCTTGCCTTGACAGGTATGTTGAACCTTCCAGTATATTCTCCTAGACATAGATGCTCAGAACTTGTGAGTACATAGAATTATCAATCAGTGCTTTTATTTATTTCTTCCAAATAAGTGTATGCCTAAAAGGCTATTTAGTGATTCTTCTGAGCAAAGCAATACAATGTTCTTTCTTTGTTCCATCACTTTCTTTCATTTTCTTTGCAGCAAAATTGGTATCATTATTGTATTAAAATCCAAAAGACAAAACTCGCATTGAATTTAATGAGACATTTTAACAGGAAAAAATGGTCTTAAGGATTGTTTAAAATACATGCATATCATAAAAGTAAGTTTAAAGAACTAGAAATTTATTGAAAAATAATTTTAAAAATGCATTACGAGAGTAAAAGAAGGTGTAAGTGAAAATAAGTAATGTTCTGTGAACACAACTTTCTCTTTAATATTCAGTTGATGATTTCCAAATAGGGTAATTTACTGTAATTAATTACATTTTCAGATAATTTTCTATAAAATACTGACATAAGATAGTGTAGTATGCAATTGTTAATTTCTCCATGATTTTACAGAAACAATTTGTACAGTTAACTTTAATAATATACGCTTACCAATTTATTTTTTTTGTTGGAATGGGACCGTTTAATTAGAGAACCAATACATGCACTCTGATATCAACAAAATGAAATGTCATCCTTTGGTATAACTAACCTACAGGTTTCAGAACACAGATCTCTGAAACGCAGTATAATTGGATGCTGCTGCAACTCTTGTTTCAAGATATTAATATTTGCTTCAGGATATGAAGGACTTTCCTTCTATTAATGTCTCCGTATGCAATAGTTTGGAAAGGAAATTAGTGTATACCCAATGGTTTTGAACTCCCCCTAATTTTTTATTTCCTGTATGGGAGTTTTCCCTTTTCTGCTTCTGGTCACAATTACAAAGCTGTAATAAAGAAAATTTTTAGATTGCTGAATTGCTGTTTAGAGATTCATGGTGGCTGAGTAGAACTGAACCCTGAATATATCAGCCTAGAGTCAATAGTTAATAAATGGATTCTGCTGATTGCCTATTCACAAGGTAGAGTTAGGGATTAAAATGACAGAACAAATATAAAACCTTATTTGAAGTTAGTGTGAAGAAATTAAAGAATGGATGCTTATTAGCAATGAAACAAAAATGTGTGTGATAAATAAAGAACAAGGAAAGAACTAAAAACTATTACATTTTAACATGAGAGGAACGGGTAGTGGTTTTTTTAACAATTAAGATTAGAAATATACCTTGGAGCCCAACAAAAAGAAAAAATAAATAATTTCAAAGGAAAGAAAATCTCATCAGAAAACTTATTTTAAACTCTTTTTCTTTCATAGGATTTATTTTTTATGCTCTGTGTAGAGCCTGTCTATCTCACTATGTTTAGAAATACTGGGAAGCACCTAGCCTTATGCCTCTGGCAAGACTTATGAAGCAATGCTTAAAAACTTGTCAGCTTTTGAAGGTGTGGTTAGGGGTGGGGGGCACGATATTCAGGTAAAGAGGTAGAATCTGATGTATTCATACTGAGAATTGATAGCTGAAATAATGACTCCAGTTTTAAGGTTTTAATGTAGGGCATATGAAGGAGAGGTTTCAAGTTTTAGATGCATTTACATACTCAAAGCAATGTCAGAATATGGATCTGGTCAGTGAACAAAAGCTCAAAACATTTGGGAATTTAGCAGGTGCAGTTCCTTATAGCAATCTGTGCAATGGCCATGAAGGAGCAGAGGACAAATATCATCACATGGGAAAAAACCATGATGATGTATTATAGGAGGCAGCCAAAATGTTAAGCATATGCATTGAGAACATAGTAAAGTCAAGATGAAAAAATATGTATTATGAAATCCAAAAAACGTGCAATTGGCAACACTAAACAATGCAGGGATGCAGAAAACTTAAATCCGAAAGAGTTTGAAACAGAAGAGAGCATCAAATTAGGGCAATTACAGACTTGGGATATGTATGCAATCTTCTGAACAAGGAAGTGTGAAAAACAGTGTTAAAATGGCAGAATAGCTTTAAAGCTTTTGACAGATTCTGCAGGGAAAAACAAATTAAGAGGAAAGTTTTGTTCTGAAGAATAAAAACAGTAGGGGGTATTTTTTCCTCTGTTTCAGACATTTCGTAATAATGTCTACGGGCATTGTGCAGTAACATGGAAGAGGGTGCTTCGGTTTGTGTTACAGGAAATGTAAAATGCCCGGCTCAGTTTGTGATACGTGCAGTGTTTACGTGCTCCTCTGAATTATGTTGGGCTACCACTAGCGCCGAGGTGCCAGGCCTACATGAGGACCAATAACGGGCCTTTACCAAGTCTCTGGCTGCCTGGGAGCTTGGGAATCACAGTATTTTTTTTTTCATTGGTATCAGATTCATGTCTATATACCACATATTTATGTACCTGCTTTGTAACAAAAAACGCTTTGTTGAAATAGTTTCTAAAAAGAAAAACTTTTTAGTTTGAAGAAACTGATTTGCTCATTTACCACTGAAAGTGTTTATACGTTTTGAGTACAAAGAAATAAACACAGATTTTCAAGAGTTAGGAAACAGCAGAAAAAAAGAAACTAAGACTCTCAATACTGTAACTGCTGCAAGGCATTACTGATAAGCATCTGAGTTGTTCAGTTTGGTATTTTTGCTGACATTTTATATATGTCTTAAGAAAAAAAATGCCTCTAGTCATTGTTTAGATACACTAAGGTAAAACTAACAAGGAGTTGTCAAAGATCTGAAAATCTAAGTCTAAATAATTACACTAATTACATGTATTCATACACACTTTCATAGACAATAAACATAAGAATTTTTTTAAAGATATTAAAGTGACTCGTTATTTAATGAGTCCTGTGAATACTGAGTAGACACTTGTGTTATGTTCTAGTGACAGCCGAAGAAAGTCAATGCTGTGATAGCTGAATGTTTGAACTTCACATAGATTGTGCTGAGTGAAAATATTTGCAGAATCTTACAAGTGAGAATCACCTATATCTGGGAAGTCTGGTCCTGACAGCAAAGTGGAGATAAGTGGGGAAACTCCTCTTTTAAAACTTCACATCAAATAAATAAATATATAAATAACATTAATATAAATATTATAAATAAATAAGTAAATAAATTTATTTTCCATTTTTCAAGTTTAGAGATATTTTGAATGTAGCCATTTGGAGAAAAAAATGTTAATATTGGACTGCCTTAGAGTGTAATCAGTGGACAGGGCATAGTGATGAATAAGAGAAAGAAAAAAAGAAGTGAAGAAATGAACTCCAGGACCATCCCTCAAATGTTGGGAAGTATCTCATCTTGTGGTGTGACACTACTGATGGTTTGTAACTTAGGAAGGATCATATACAAATATAGGATCACCAGCAAATTTCAGATTTGTCAATCATTGAATTTCCCTCAGTGATGGAGTGAAGAAAAGCTGTAAGAAAGAAGAAAGAGAGAAGAGGGGAAGAGAGGGGAGAGGAGAGGGAGAGAAAAAGGAAAAAGGAAATGGAAATGGAAAAGGAAAAAAAGGAAAAGGGAAAGGGAAAGGGAAAGGGAAAGGGAAAGGGAAAGGGAAAGGGAAAGGAAAAAGGAAAAAGGAAGAAGGAAAAGGAAAAGGTTTCACACAACAGTTATACTTTCACAAATTGACTACTACCTGTAAATAGAACGCTGGTTGTATGGTGATAATTTCTTTCTTTTCTTATTTTTTTTCCTCTTGCCTTTGAAAAAGAAGAAAATGAAAAAGTCAGAAAGGTCAATACAGAAAGAACTACAATAAGTCCTTAACAGAAGAGAGTCATTCAAAGAATCTAAACCAAAAACTATAAAGGACTAGCAGTATTACAAAATTAAGTTAAGCCACTGTGAAATAAAAGAGAGGGAAGAAAAGGCAGAGAATGACAGGAAGATTGCACCAGGGGTTAAAATAAATTATAAGAAATGTTTCAAGTAAATAGAGAACAAAAGGTCAGCAAAAGAGATGACAGGAACTCTAACAGATAAGGAGCAGGTAAGGGTAATTTATTGACATAAGGGTTGACAGTACTGGGAAGAAATAGATGAATCCTCTTTGCAGTGCTCACTGAGAAGGCCAGGGAGCAGAAGCTGGCAGAGATAATAGATGTGCTTCCACCTGTCTCCTGCTGGGAAAGAAGAAATGTGGACAGAAATCAAGATCCCTTCAGAACAGGTCAGCAAATTACAGCTGCCACCTCCCTGGCCGCTATCTCTCCAGCATTTGTGCAAGGGTTTTCTTTGTATCTGCTGCCATGTGATAGACTCTCCCAATGTTTTTCTTATCTCTGTGTTGGCACAAGTCAGCTCTATCACACACTACAAATTTGCCACAGAGGCTCAAATCCCTTAAATTTGTAGCTGTACCCATCTGCCTGCATCTTATACTTTTGCAAATTACAATCTGTCTTCATAGTACCCATATTCTGCTTTCAATGAATTTGGCAGATTGCCTTTAAAGACACTGTTGGAAAAAAGACACCACACAGAAAAAATGCTAAGAACTGGACAGGATTACAGATTAAATGAGGCCTGTGCTGTTATTTAGAGGGAAGAATGAAGAATAACCCCTGAAACCAAGAGTGATTATATATATTATAATTCAGTACACATGCATGGATGTAAGGAAAATGTCTATATTTCCTTGTTTCTTCTAGTATCAGAAGAAGATCAGAATTTGGAATATTTGCAAAGCTGTCATGGCAACCTTGCTCAAGCCATAGAAATGCCACTGAAATAGGTGCAATATAGTTATATTAAATGATATCTCTTTCTCACTAAGGATTCTTGGGCATACTGTACTCTGTTATTAAAAAAAAAAAAGAAAAAGACAAACTAATGGTTTATAACATCAGGAAAATTCATTGCCAGGTCAAAAGACTCTCAACATTTTGATATAAATAAGTGTGGTACAAGACTAAAACTCATATTAATTATAATATATTAAAATCATATTAAATATGGTGTATTCAGTATGACAAGAAGTCGCTTGCATTTTTTCTATTAAACACAAGATCACATTTACTCCCCGTGCTTTTAGTAAGGGATCTTTCACTACAATATTTAAGCTAAATAATTTTTTCAAAGTGATTATAATCAATACAGCATATATAATATATATTTTCCCCTTTGTTTAACCATTCTGATAAGTCAAATAATTTTTTTTTAAGCTGAAAATCTATAAATTTTTGTACAAGTCATCATTAAGAATTTAGTTTTCAATAAGTAGCAAAAAATAGCTTTAGCAAAAAAAAGAGCATACATAAGTTATTCAACTATTTCAAAGGCTATTGTTACGCTCAGTTTTTCAGTAGATATGTATACATTTCTTATCCCTATATTCTGTTAATTTCTGACCTCATATCTCTAAACTGTCCTTCATTTTCTTACGTATTTATTATGTCACGACTGTCTATTATAACATATATGCCTGTTAGATCACAGAAGTGTTTCATTTGACTCCTGGGTAAATTTTATTGTCATTGTGAGGTAGGTCTTGGTCTTCATGTTGTCTTCTGAACTTTTCTTTTGTCTATTGAACAGGATTACTGAAAACCTGTTATAAAAATAAAAAACCTGAAATCTAATACTGAAATAACTGAAAAAAAGAGAGGGTATGTTTAAAAAGAGTCTCTCTAAATTTTAAATTATAAAAACATTTGTAAAAAAATCAGATGCAGGCCTATCAGCACAATGTTTTTTTGTTATTTTCTTTCCTTTTTGGATACCTTCATCAGTAGTGAACCTTGCAGTTGTCTTCAGCAAAATTAAGAATTCTGGAGGCTCTGTCTATAGCTTGGAATTTGCATGGTGCCTTGTAAATGGGAAGTGATACCTGTATAAGTATCAGTGATCATGGATTAAACCTTCCAAAGATAGTCCTTTTTGTCTTCAAAGTGATTAGGTTTCTAGATTTAGGACACTCCAAAATTTTGTTTACATGTAAACTTGAGCCAGTGCTCAGTGTTTCAGAGGGTAGAAACTCTTGGAGGGGTTGCTTTCAGAAGTTAAAAAAACCCCCAAAACTACAGAGATTCAGGAAAAAAAAAAAAAAAAAGAATAATCCTGTGTAAATATTTTCCAATTTATACTTAGCACATTACTAGTAGGCATCATGGAAAAAGTGGCTCCTGGACATGACTTCATCCTAAAAGCCTGTATTTCATAGGTTTGGTGTTTGTCTTCCATGCTGTGGTCAGTCATGCTTCCCTTGTGCTTTAGAGAACTACAGAAGAGATTGAAGCCCAGCAGAAGTAGGGGTTTAGTAGGTCCCATACCGAATGCCAGTCAAAAACAGTCAAGCTGTCATGCATACTTTTACCTAGGATATATCACCACTTCTTGTCTCTCTACGACACATGAAACAATATTTTTTTTCCTCCTCTGTACCAGACCTTAGCTGAGGTGACTGCTCTGGTTTTAGGCTAACCATTGCAGAAGAGTGTGGACTAATAAAAAAACCCAGAACAGAGAAATGGGATTAATCTGATTTTTAACACAAAGGAAAAATACACACTGGAGCCTTTCAGTCTTGAGATGAGAAAACTATGGCAAGATCAGAGCCAAAGTGAAGCAGAGGGGTAGTTGTCTTTAAGCCACAGAAGAGCTACAGCACTTCTAAAAGACTATAAAGGAGCCAAGGACTCAGCATTCTGCATACTTGGAAACTGGTGGAGTTAGATAGAGGGTGTACACTGCTGAGGACTATGGAGGTGGGAGCAAGACCTTCAGTGGGAAAACCAATGAATCACAGGCAAAATCTCGTGCATTCTAATATCCTGAAAAGTTTGTAGAAATCCTTTAGATGTTGAAAGAAAATGAGCTGTTCTCCAAATCCAGCAGGGACAAGGTACAAAAATGAGTTAAAATTGTTAAAAAGGTGTGTTCTGACTGCACAGAAACAGATAGCATTATTTATGTGTAGACTAACAGATGTCCAACTAGACAGTAATAAATGTTTTCTAAGCAATAGAATCTACTGCTTAGTAGGAATCATGGAATTTTCTTCCAAGAACATTTCTTAAAGAATAATTCAGAGAAAACTCTGTTCTGAATAATGTAGAATTAGTAATTGATGTTGCTTTGGAACGGGGAGATAGATTTAATGACTTATTTTGATTAGAGTAGATATTCTATTGCATATACCCTGGGAATCATTCTATCACTGCAAGGTAAGTGGCAAGAATTGATCTACCATTCTTTCATTATTCTTCATTAAACATATCACTGCATGTTCAAGAAGTGACATGCTTTTTATGAAATAGTTAGACATACTTTTTGTGTTTTGGTTACTTTCACAGTGTTCAAATTTTTAAACTGGGAGAGGTAGCGCTATGTATGGCAAACCGCCTATGGTAAGAGTTTTTAGAAGCTTTCATATTCATCCCAATGGTAAACACCATTGTTATCAGTGATGTAATATCAATCCATAATCATAGAATCATCCAGAAAAATACTGCCTGATTACTCATCCTACAAATTTTAAAGCAGGGAATTTATATATGTGTGCCAAAACAAAAATTATCATCTATATATTTTAATAATGATCTTTTTAATGATGTACTTACATACACACTTTCTTTTGGGCCAAATTGTAACTTATGGCTTGTGCATAATTTTATAGCCCATTCTTTCATTAACATGCTTAGTTTCAAAGGACAACCAACAGCACACAAATCAACTGTATGGTCAGACACAACATTATTGTTGCATTTGTTCATTAGGCATGCACAGTCCGTGTACTTCTGATGTAAATTTCAGGTACTATTGCAGAAATTGCACACCTGCTTCTGGAAATAGGCCATCCAAATTTTACCCACAGAAAATACATATTTATGTTCAGCACAGGTCTATGTAAAAGCAACACAGACGTGGATGCTGCAGAGCTGTAGCTGGATGCTACAGGCTAACCTAACTTTCAGAAGGAGATCAGAAGGCTGCTGTGGTTAAAAGATTTGCTATTATCCAGTTTTTCCTGTGCACTTACTGTATGTAGGTGCTCCATCTGTCAGGATGGAGGTAAACTCAGTGCACTTGCGGGCCTGAATCTGCCTTCCACCTGTACCTTTGTACATCAGGGAGCTGTCTGGCCTGAGTTTTGGGGTCGTTATTTAGGCCTCTTCATTAATAGCAGGGAAGGGAAGAAAGGGAAGGGAAGGGAAATCTAAAAAGAAAATTGAAAAAGAGTAGGAGACAATATATTAATTGAGGTTTCTGACTTAGATGTGTCAGTTCAGGCATGGATTTTCTACCTAGAAGCAGACCTTGAAGAACCAGGTTTCACACATCAGTAAGCAATTTTCCTGCTATTCTGCCATAATTATAACTCTTACTCTATTCTTTCCACCCAATGATTACAAGCACTGCCCATATATGAGCAATCAAACGTTCAGCCATGCTGAACCTCTATGAAAACAGTATAAAATAAAACAAAAAATAAAGAAAATAAAGAAAATAAAGAAAAAAAAAACTTTTGAAGATTTTCCATAAAGTTTGTGGCAAAATTTCAGAGAAATCTGACTTTTTCAGTCTTTAGCTTTGCACAATATTTTCTGGGAAAATTTTTGACACAGTGAGTAAGAAATATTGTCATCATATGAATGGATGGAAATTTCCAAGGAACAAGTTGTTTATGTCACTATTACATAGGGGTAAATAATTACAGAATATACACAGCTCTACACAATTTTAATTTCATCTTTCTTGATGTTTTTTGCTTTACCCAATCATTACTTTTCAAATACATTGCAAGACCTAAAGGACCAATTCTAATATACAGAGTAAAAAATTGAATGGACATGATGAAAACTCTTATTTTCTGTGTTGCTGTGCTCTGGCACATACTTAACCTGAGGGGGGAAAAAATTAAATTCCAAATTAATAAAATTTTTCGCAGTTTGAATAAATCACAGAGAGAGGAAATAATGTTTCTTGGAGACATAGTCTTGGATGCCAATATTCATAAATGGAGAAATCCCACGCTAGAATTTTTTGTCAACATTCCCAGGGATGGAGGCCTTACTGCTTTTGGATGTTCCTCTCCAGAAAATTAAAACCTTCATCTATTTGTGGGCCTTCTGTGTTATCCAAGCAAACTCCATGAGTTTCAGTGGGGATTTCGTTGCTGTTGTCATCACGCTGTAACACTGAAAGTTTTGAAAGTGTCTCTCCAGAATCTGAGGGAAAATTGAGCTGATAGGATAACTCTGTGTGGGCCTGGCAAGTGGGTTGTCCATTTCTTTATTCTAGAAAGCTACATCTTACAGGCAAAGCTGTCTGTAGCTATCAGTGTATTCATTATCACTCCAATTAACTGTACATATTTAGGAGGCATTAACTATTGTACTGGTTATTTCTTTATTACTGCCAATAATATCTGAAGTGGGAATTTGACTTCTAGCATGCCAAAAACCAGTAAGCATTGCAGAAGAAAGAAAATATTCTCACCAAATTGTAACTGCTTGGACAGCCACCTTCCTTTAACTTAGTGCAGTCTTTACAAAAGCTCTGCCCCAAAACTGTGAGTGTACTCATCCCACATGAATGTTAAAAACCATCAAATAAGCAGTGGTACATACACTGAAGCCTGCTTTGGCAGTATGAGCAAGACACTTCTTTAACATTAGCTGCACGAGATACATCGTAGAATCCCTATCAAAACCACTATCAAAATAAGTAGAAAGCAAATACCAATTTGTTTTTTCAGAGGAGTAACATAGGTATAACACTTGAAAGGAATTACACTTTTACTTTTCACTTTCAAAGGTAAATTCAGATATAAAGTTTGCATTGGAGTATGTTTAAAGGGTCATGTTTTAGCCTTTCCTTTAGAAGAAGAGTCAGTAAACTCTTTTACCTTCTTTGTTTCCTGAAACACATAGCCTCTTACATACCTTTGACATCATCGTTTTGGTATCAATTAACATGGAAATCAGTCAGCAGATGGACATGCCCACAAACAGAATGATCACAAGTATCATTTCCATAATTAACTGGTCTGAGAGTTGCTTAAATTTCAAAGACAAACTAGTATTATCCTCCTCATATCTGTTGTGGAGGCATGTGTTTGGGAGAAATGTTGATTTTTTTTTCTCTACTACACATTCCTGCCAAAACATAACTACTGTTGACAGTAATGTAGAAGCAGATCTAATGATAGGCAGAATTAGTTATTAAATCAATATTGGATAGAACAACGCAGAACTGATAAATAGGTATTTGCTCCAACATAATCCTCAAAACTACATGGGGTTTCAAAAGCCTAGGAAATTTTAAGGATTATACATACTGCTTGAGATAGGACCTGAATCCTTGTGGTTTTCTTCCCATTTATGCGTCTATCCTATGCTAAATTCAGAATAGTTTACTACACATTTGAGTTTTTAAATACATAACATTCTCAATTTATTATTTTTTTTCTCTGAAGTGACAATCAATGCTTTCTTTTGTAATGACCTTTTGTCAGATCTCATGAGTCACCATCATTTCAGTCTCTACCACACAGTGATGGATGATGGTCAGTCTCCAGTACCTGGAAATACAGGGGCTGAACATGATTAAAGAGGATAGCTTTCTCAAGCACTTCTGCAAGATTAGTGTCTTCTCTGTATCACCCTTCCTGAAACAGTGGATTCCTATTTTAAGAATTTTTGCAGGGTAAGGACACATGATCAGTCTATTTCTCCAGCTGATCTTGTCATTTTACACTAGTAAATAAACTGCTCAATATTTAAATTAGCAAACTACACAATTTTATTTTGAGTCCTGGTCAATATACTTACACAGAACAGCATTAATTGTGTCTACATTATGTCTACATTATGCCTACATTATGCCAGGCACAGTTGTCTGCCTTTAAGTGCATAGACCTATCAGATGTACAGAGGAGCCTCTAAATTATACATCTTCGAGAATCTAGGAAGGATTCAGAAGGATACAGAATCTAGGATCACATGCCAGATCTGATGCCTGTGATCCTTGTGGAATGCCTAAAGACTTGCATGCCTGAGAAGGCATTTGTGACCTGCTGTGGGAGGACACTCCTAGCAATAAGGCAAAGGCAAAATGCTAGGACTGGGGTATTTCTGAAACTTCATCTTCTCTGGAAATTAGATAGTGGAGGCAAGGCTGCAGGTAGATTTCCCTCTCCCCACAGACTTGAAACCTGAAGGTATGTAGAACTATTAATTTAGACATAAAACTGGAGTTGACGCTTTCTTTTAAAATGCAATTATTGATGTTTACAGCTTTGAACAGCAAATGGGAGACTTAGATTTAATATATCCTAAGCCTAAGAAGTATTCCAAGTTGTACCTTTGGCACAAAATGCTCTGCGTGGTTTGGGCTGTTGCCAATGTCCTTAAAAAAGTATTTTAACCAGGTAGGACAGAATAAGAAATTTAGGAATCTAAGAAAGAAGACTAGAAGAGGAGAAGTGAATGGAACCTAAATATCAAGCTCTGTAATTACTGAACTTGTTGACCTGCCAGTAGAACAGGACTTCTGGATATCAGAGGCCGGGATTCCCCAGATTCAGCTCAGGATTAGAGGGGCATCAGCTTCTCCTGAAAGGGTGGAAAGTGCCACTCCACTTAGCTCAATAACTAAGGAACTGTCCTGTGAGTAAAAGTTTGATTTGAATACTTAAATCAAATTGTGGCAAATCTAGCTATAAAGATAGGTAGATGTTTAAAGAAAATTGTAGATGATTCCTGTTAATTTGTATAATTCTAGAACGAGAGACTTTCATAATTTTTCTCTTCTGGTTGTCTTGGTGCCTTTTTTGTATCAGGCTTAATTCTGTTCAAGTATCTGGTTGTCTGGTATTTTAAAGTAGGGGCAAAATATAACCCTGTTTTGGGACCCTGCTCTTTGTCCTAATTTTCAACATTCAAAACTAGTATTGCTAAAGTAATTGGATCCTTGAGTGAAAATGTCAAAAAAGATGTGATTGACTTTTGCTCTGTATTTCATATTCTTTTTCTTAGCCATATCTACATGTAGGTGTTTTGATTTGTGATCCTAGGTGTTCTACAATTTGAAGAATATATCACTGTGCTACAACTGCTTCCTGGTGCTAGGAGATTGATCAACATTCCAGTTGTTATACCGTTCTCTTTGGTATCCTGAAGTTGCATGTTCTTTTTCTTTTTTTCTTTCAGCGTAGAACAACTGAACATCACAGTGAATACCTCCAAATAGTTTGCCAATTATTGCTCTGTTGATTTTTCTCTTCATTTCAGTTATTTTCAGTATATATTCAATAATTTTATAAAATGGATTAATGTAAATTTTATTTTCTTAAGTGCTCATGCCTCTCAGGAATGATTTGTTAAGTGAACACTTAGATGAACCTATATGGTCTCTTTGAACAGCAGGGGGAAATCCTGTAATAGCTTGGACTCGTATTAATTGGAGCAAGAAGGTTTGTAATTTAGAAGACTTTATTTTCAAATTTGCATTGGTACCAAGACATGTAGAGAGGGGCATCATATTGGCAACTAAGATCTCAATGTGACTTAGAAAATTAAAATGGTTATATAATTATTTTATACTTGTTTTATTCACAGGTGCTTAACTAACCTGCAACTTTTCCCACTATGTGGACTTATGAGGATGTTACAGTGAAGAAAGTCTGTGTGTGTGTAGCATTATCTGTTGCATAAGTCATGTCTGAATGTGCGTGACTTTGCCCTGTGACATGTGAAATATCAAAGACCTTTTTTTTTCCTGGACATTGTAAGGAAGCCTTTAACCCAGATTAGTTTTGATGGTTGACTTTGTCACCCCAGAGCTTGTGTAAGCAGTCTCTTTCAGTGTAATGCAGGAAACTGGTTGCTAAGAGGCCTGAGACCTATTTAGCTAGATAGTTAAAACAGTCCATTAGTGACATTTGAGACACAGTTTGATCATCTCTCATCATCCTCACTTCTCTTCACGATTTTCTACCACGTAGTGCATTGAAAGAGAGGATTTACCTAAATCAAACAGTCCTGGAGTATTGAAATCTAACATGCTGAGAGAAAATGATGAAATCTGTATTCCTTTATCAGCATCAAACAGTACAACTGGATACTTAATGTGATGTGATGTGACAGCAAATATAGAGAAAGAGGGTAGGAAAATCACTAAAGCCACCTGAAATACACTTGCCTCTGGAAATATATGGAAGATCTCAGGATAATGCTTTCTTGAAAAAGCCAGAAATTAGAACAAAAAGACAAGGCAGAGCAACGTTCCTGGAGCAATGATGTATAACATTGAAGCATAGTTACAGTAGACTCCTTTATCCAAAATAACCACAGGATAATGAATGGAAGTTAAAGCAGGGTGGTGAAACACTATGTCTGTCCAGTGTTAGGCCGTACAGATGAATGTCAGTATTTGTAATGCTATTTCTTTCCACAGAATTAATAAATTTTATTAATGCAAGCCAAAATATGATCATCTTAAACAAAGCTATGGTATAATAAAATTAGAATAAAGGGGTTATTTTATCAACATGATGCTTTGTCATGAAAAAAAGCAGTTTTGAATCGCAGGTGGCTTGCTCCCAAATATATCGAACCAAGACATCTTGACAGCAGAACAATGTTGTTTATGAAAACACAAAATCAAGGGAGGTGTGATTAATTATGCCTGTTCTTGGAAGATGTCAGAATTGATTAGCAGATAAATGGCTGAATGATTCACCTCCTGCAGGTCAAAGTGATTGCACAAAGCTGAAATTAACATATTTAATACAGGGGTTGCCTCAGCAGTTATCTCACTGCAGAAGAAAGTATGGGAAGGTGATATCAACTACTAGCAATCCCTCTAGCTTGGTTTGTGCTAGAGCTTGATTTCAAAGGAGATTAGAGTTCAAGGAATATTATACCAATCATTCGTCATGCAAAAGATAGAGATTTTTTTGAATTTCAAGAATGAATGTATTTTGGGTGACTCCTTTTACATCATTTCTATTCTTTCTAATGTAAGTCTTTTACAAAAAGCTAAAAAGGAAACATTGCTTAAGTTAAAAAGAAGATGTGAAAAAGACCTATTGATATTAAAGAAGTAATAGGATATTTGGGACGTTAAACTGCATAAAGATCAGTAGATCTGGAGATTACTCATTCTAGTGTATAGTAAATAGCATATAGTATATGTATAGGAAATAATACATTAATGTATTGAATACTAAGAGTTTTGGGAAAACCTTGAAGGTATGAGAAATTCTACAAAGCTTATAGAAAAATCAAGCATGGTACCAATCTCCCCAAAAATGTATTTCAGTCAATTTCTTTGAGTATTATTAATATACATCATAATTTCTAGCTTCTGACATCGCTCATGATATTGGCTGTAATTGGAAAAACACTGCGGTTTTTTCTAGTTATTTCTATTAACTTTCTTTTTCACCTATAGAAATTAATATGGGAAATAATCTATTTTGGTGATATTCCATGTTCTACTCACAGCTAAAACTCTTCAGTATTCTACCCTGTATACGACTTCTAGACTTCTGAAGATGCCGGTTTTTTTGTTTGGTTTGGGTGGGGTTTTGTTGTGGTTTTGGTTTTTTGGTTTTTTTTTTTGGGTTTTTTTGGGGTTTGTTGGTTGTTTTGTTTTGTTTTGTTTTGTGTTTTGTTTGCTTGTTTGTTTGTTTGTTTTTATTTGGGGGAATTGGGGTTTGGTTTTTTTTTGGTCTGTTTTTCCTGTTTATTTAGCACACATAACTCTCCACCCCAGTTCCCAGACCTTTGTATGTCTTCATTTACTTTCATTTACATTCACTTTTCATCTTCAATGAACATTTACCAGAGCAACATTGAAGTCCAGGAAGTTTGCTGAAGGGACAAATCCCTGGAGCTGCCTTCATCAGACTAACAGCCAGCAGAAACCTGTACTGTAAGTTAGTGTGTTTCTTCTCAGGAGCCAATGAAACACTGATTCTAAAGACTTAAGCGAAAGAATACAACCCATTCTCAAAGAAGAGAAACCAAAATACAGTAGATATCTTGCACCATATTTTGTCTTGATGCATATGTGGTTACTTCTAATCGGGTCTGCTGAGGTACTTAACTCTGCAGTAAGTGTTCCTGATTTGTGAGCACCAACCACCATACAGCACATTCAGAGCTGATTCTACCAATATATGCTGATTCACAAAATGGTCTGAATACCCCTTTTTTTATGACACCTTGTGACAGGTACAGACTTTTTCTGTTACTTTCCTCTCTCAATCTGAGTAACCTGCAGCTATCATTCAGAAATCAAGGTTTCTTCTTAGTGTTAATGGCTAAAGAGCATTTCCACTTCAATAGCAGAGATGTTGTTAGTGGTTCTTATCTATCATCTAACATCAAGGCTGCAGTCAGGCTTTCTCAGCAGTTCTATGGGAAGATAAATTCTTTTTCATGAAAAAAATCTGGAAGAAATGTTTTCAGATTGACAATGGAGTTTTTCCTGTCATTTCCCCCCCCCCCCCCCCACGGCGTTGTATCCTTTTGCCTCAGAACTGCAACAGCCGAGTATATTTGAGTACTCTCCCTTTCCTCTGCCTCTTAAACGTGGCAAAATAGCTACATGTCTAATGTTATGCCTCTTTTGAACCCAAGCTTGCAAAATAAACAAGCTATGAAAACCAGAAGTCTTATACAGTGATTTTGCAATATAGCTAAAAGTGTCATAAAAAAGATGCCCCTCATTTTATAATTTAATTCTATTTATCTGTCTGACTTAAGCCAACTTTGAATGAAAGCTATATGTATACACACACATATAAATTGTGTCCAACAATATGAATTAGTCTTGACATATTTTCTTTCCATACATGACACTTGCAATGAGGTACTATTGAGTCCTGCTCAGCACTGAATTACTTATTTTCAAAATTCTTGCTTTTAGAGAAGGTGTTCCCTGAATAAGCAGCTCAGATCAGTAAGGGACATGGGAACCTAAATTCCAAATAACATATTTTCTTTACTAGTGAGATAACAGCTAAACAGAAACTCAAGCACAAAGATGACCAGGTCAAGAGTAATTTGAAAGGTAGGTGTTTTTTGTTGGTCATAGTTTTTTTGTTTGCCTGAGGTTGTTGGAGTTTTTTTCCTTGCTGTTTTGTTAATGGTGCTTCCTTTAAATTGCTTTAAATGTCATGTAAATTTAAATTTTTTTTGTAAGATAATTACAGGCTCTATAACTATACATTTTCTGCAGAGTGCAGACCTGTTGGCTGCAGTTGTACCTTGTTTAGGTTTTAAATAACAGATGAGAAAGTAAAGTGCCTGCTTGAGAAATTATCATAAACATTGGGTCTTCGCTTTGCCAGGCTCCTGCAGTGAACACTGCAGAACAGCAGGAGGTTGCAGAATGCAGATAATGCAGAAAGAAAATGCACTTTGTACTATTCTGTCATAATCCTTTTAAGATCAAACATCAGGGCAAAAGAACAATGTAGGTGGCATTATATCAGATGCTTTTATCACCTGCTCGAAGACTGAAAATTTACAATGTATCCTATCAATTTAATTAAAAAAATATTTTTTTTTCTGTCCAGGTATAAAAGAGTTTTAGTGCTCCAAACTACTATTGAGATTTTCTTTGTAATACCACAATTCTCTGGAGTGTGAATACAAAGAAAATCTAATTATTTCATCATCTAATTCAATGCCTTTCAGAATCATTAATGAACTTAATGTAATTCTATCAAGTCAACAGGGATCCTCTAAATCCAGGTGTTAAGCTCAGCTTAATGCTGGGACTAGCAAGCATTGTACACAAACCCCTTTTTTCCTGTGAGCTGGTTAGCTAAAATGTTACTAATATTGGCTTTTTCTGTGAATCCAGAAGGTGGTGAGTGACTGGGAGGTTAAACCTGCTGCAAGCTCTGTGTCTGTGTTTCTGCAGACAAATCACACCATAATGCTACTTGCAACTTGATGTCAAAAGAGGTAAGTACAAAGTTAAATATGGCCAAATTAATAAATGCATTGCACTGTTTTTCCACCCTGCATCTTTGAAATGCTGCATCAGATAGTAGCAGGTGGAGGATGGGAGTCAGCAGGACTAAGACAAAGATTTGGAAGACAGTTAGGAGCATGAAGCTAGCTGGAAATTCCAGCTTCAAAAAAAGTGCCCTTAGATCCATACATATCTGAGGGTGTTTCGCTATTACACTGAAACTGAGGAGTATATATAGCTGTACTGGAACGGGGACTTTTGTCCCCTCTGAGCTCCAGAGGCAGAAACCCACAGTCAACAAGGTGACAGACTGCCTGCTTTGGGGATCCAGCTGAAAGGGGAAAGGAGACATGTTCTTGCACCTACTCTCTGTTGGCTTCTTGTGTAGACAATGAACAGAGAAAGTTAGTTTAGTGTGCTGCTAAGAAATGGCTCCAAACCATTTGTGATGGTTTTAATCTAGGCCTTCCTGTTAACCAGGTCGTAAACAAGGAAGCGGCCATGTTCCCAATATTCCCCACGATTTTTACGTAAATCAGGGTATAAATAAGATGGAGATTAGAGACCTCGCTCCCTTTTCTTCTGGCGAGGTTTGGGAGCAGTGGGTCCTTGGGTTGGTCTTGCTTATCTAGAGGCTGAGGTCTGCAGCGACCACTGGTGTGTCCCACGGGAGGTTGGAGAGTGCTGGCCGTGTCTGGTAAACTTGTTTTTTCTGAGGGATGTGGTGAGATTTCGTTTTGCTAGTTCTTTATTTTGCTAGTCCTTGAGTTCGATTGCGCATATCTGTTCTGTTTTGTCCCTTTTTTGTCCTTTTTTTCCCCTTTCCCTTTCCCTTCGTGGGTGTTTGGGATCCCTTTGCTGTGTACATAGTATTTTAATTGTATATAACTGTAATATATGTAAAAATGTATATTGTGATATAATTCGATTGGTTTTGAGTCCTTCAATTTTTGTAGTTTTTTTCCTTTGCCCAAAGGGAAGGAAGGAGGGGGAAGAGGTTGTTGCTCTGAGTTCAGGCATTTGGCAAGGAGCCAGGTCCGAACCATCACACCATTGAAACCATTTGGATTTGTCAAAAGCTTGACGGATCTCTGTTGCATCTTGTGTCTCAATTTCATCTGAAATTGAAGTCTTTACGTAGCTGTAACCGTCCTGTCATTTGGAAATTGGCTTGTAATTTAAGACTTATAGGGCAGAGAGGCATCACACAAGACTTTAGGTGAGCAGAGAGAGTGAGCACAATGTACCACTGGCATAAGACAATTACTAAAATTTCAGTGACATTTGAAATAATGGTTTTAGGCACCATTTTGCCACATTAAGGTCTTCTTTTGCAGGTATATGTACCCAAAGAAGCAAGAAAAGTTATTAGAAAAGTCTCAACAAATTAAAAACAAACAAAAAAAGAAAGTTGAAATCCTTTTCAGTGGGGTTATATGACATCACCACTGGAGATGAACAATAATTAAAAGCAACAGAAAACTGACAGATTAATGTGACAGTACACTGGAAAGGAAGGAGGCAATTCAGTCAGATCACTGACTCAATGTTTAATGCCTCAAACCCCTTATGATTTAAACCAATGTGTAAACTTCTACTGTGTTTGGCATCAGAAGGAAATTTCATGGCAGTTTCTTTAGTAGCAAGAAAAAGCTGGACCGTCACTGGCCCTTAGCAGTAACTCACACAGAAACCACAAAGCAAGTTTGTTCAGCGACAATGCCAAGAACATGATGCTAGCACAATAGCAGAATAATTCAAAAGCTATCAGATTTGGCTCTCAAGTCTGACTCATCCTTGAAAATGCTGTTTAAACTTGATCACCACATTACAGAGCTCTTTTATTAATATAACTGTTGTTTGTGCTTGTTTTTCTAAATGACTTTAGTAAACTGACAGCTATGGCAAATACAAAGGTTGTCTGTAAGATTTGAAAATGCATCCTTTGTTGCATATGTCTCCTTTATAGGGAAAAAATATGACTCATTCCATTTTACTTCTAATTTTTTTTTCAGAGGAGAGGGCCATGTCATTACAGTTCTCATCCAAAAAACTTTTCCAGGAGTAACTTAGCTGAATTTGTATCAGGCAGCAAATCCTGTCTGGAGATATCCATCCTCCTGGCTCACAAAGGTTTGTGAGAGTGGACAAGGGGCAGCAGTTAGATGCATATTGCTGCCATTGGAAAGATTGAGGCTTAGTTGGAAGAAAAGGCCCTGCTTCCCTGCGGGAAAATGTGCTTTCCACCTACATTTTTTCACATTAGAGAAGCCAAGAAATGACATTACAGCTTTTATAATCTCACTGTGGCCCACAGACCGTGACATTATCATGCAGCCCTTGTTAAGCATTCTTACATTGTTTTTAAAAAAATGTGATACCTCAGATAACACTGTACACAGTTGTATTGATCAGTAATATTTAACTGGCATGTCTTTACCTAAGTACTGCTCAAAAATGTGAAAACTGCATTGATAAATTACCTGCCAAACACCCAAGTTTGCCAGTCTCCAGATTTTATTGTGGGTATCAGAATGTTTATTGCTTTTCTTAAATACCTAGTAGAACAAGACCTGTGAGCAAAAGGTAACTTCTTTTCCCTTTGAATTAAATATAGCAAATAATTTGATTCATTTGCAATCAATTCTATCCTCTAGTTGAAGAAAATGGATCATCACTGAAGTGTGCACTATGGAGATACAGAAAGCAAGGCAAAACTTTCAAAACATTTTGCTATTTAAAAGTGAACCTTTCAAGGGAGACACTGATTGGACTACTGAAATTTTTCAGTGGTAATAAAGTGCTACTTATTTCTCTTTCATGCAGGCACACTCCAAGGCTGCTATGGGTGTATCTATATTGGATGATAAGATTCCGAGTTAAATAAAACCTCTTGAAAAGCTCAAATGTGCCAGCTGGGATATGGGGAAACTTTGGACCAAATTAAGGAACAATAAACTTGCTCTGATTGTTGAGAATGGGAGTTTAACTCAAACAATCTCACACAAATAGGCATATCTGCTTTCTGAGCCCAGAAGTGGAACCAGCTTAGAGACAGATTAGACTCCAGAGCTTCCTATGCTGGGCTCAAAGCCTGTGCAGCCATAGCAAAGGATAAAGTTGTGTTTGCAATGGGCCCCAGGTAAAGACAGAGCTTAACCTAGATGGAATGGATGAATCCTTTACTGGTCCATTATATCTGTAGCATCAAACAAGGGTTTGGGCCCCTATTTTCCCTGCCAGTTTGCACACCTTGCTCTTTTTTTGAAGGCATAGGTATATGTGTTCTTATACCTAAAGCTGCTATTGCACAAATAAAATTGACCTAAGGCAAATACTCTATGAAAGAAAACAAAATCTACTATTGTTCAGATTTTGATTCATTGTAACAGCAAGAAACAAACTGCCACCTTTTTGTGCCATTACTAAAACATCTGGTTTGCATGAAGGAACAAATTCAGCAATGTCAATGACTGCACAGTTAAATACTACTGGGCATGTTCCATGCTGCTTCTTCTTTACATATAAAAGGATTCACGGTCTTTGCTCATTTTCTTCTGGAGTGCTTTACTGGTTCAGGTACCAAACATGAGTTTACGCTAATTAAAACAGCATTAGTTAGAACAGTGCAGATTACATGTATAGAAAGGTTTATTTTTGATTAAAATTGTTTTGTTTAAATTTGATTCTATGCAACTTCAGCTAAACTGAAAGAAGCCCTATTTAAAACGATGAGTTTTCAAGCTTCACTGATTTAGTGAAATTGTTCAAAATCATACGTCAAATTGATCACTCCTATTATTTTTGCATAAATAAACACTAAAGCTAGATTTTCATGTGCCCTACATCTAGCGTGAATAATTTAGCTTGACTCTTGAATCACTGGCATTTGGTGCTGCCAACAATTTACAAGAAAATGTTAACTTTCTGTGTATATAAGTGCCCACTTGAAGTGGAGGGCCATCCCTTTCACCATCTGTGATCAAATTCACAAATCAGTCTATCCTTGGCTTACACCATAGGGGCATCTGTTAGACAGAGGTCCTAAAGCACAATAAAAGTGGTCACAAAAATAATAATCATAGAAAAGGTACCTGTATATGAAGTAGAATAAGAAGTTCTGTTATTTTGGCAGCACAAAGCAGGTTAGTTAGTTCTCCCTCTTGGTGGCCTCTAAGTAAAGAGGACAACAAAGCTGGGGAAGGGTCTGGAGAGTAAGTCACATGAGTGGCTGAGGGATCTGGGTTGGTGTATCCTGAAAAAAAACAAGGCTCGGGGGGACCTTATCTCTCTCTACAACTACCTGATAGAAGATTGCAGCAAGGTGGGGTGTGGCCTCTTCTCCCAGGCAGCTATCAATAGGACCAGACGAAGTGGGCTGAAGCTGTGCCAAGGGAGGTTCAGGTTGGAAATCAGGAGGAATTTCTTCACTAAAATGGTGGTTAAGCATTGGAGTGGGCTGTCCGGGGAAGTGGTGGAGTCACCACCCCTGGAAATGTTTAAGGAATGACTGGACTGTGGCAATTAGTGCTATGGTTTAGTTAGCACAGTGGTGTTTGGTCAGAGGTTGGATTCAGTGATCTCGGAGGTCTTTTCCAGCCTTAATGATTCTATGATTCTAAAACCACTTTATAGTGTATATTTGAAACCACTGCTGGATCAAATCTTGTATAAATTAATTGAATTATTTTTGTGCATTACAAATGTTTTCTCAGTTCCATTTGTAACACAAAGGGAAAATAGTGATATTTTCACATATTTATAGAAATGTTTAAGTTGTATGGGACCTCTTGAGATCCTGTAGTCCAATTACAAACAGGATCAGATAGATCCAACAGTCCTACGGATGGTCCAGGCAGGTTCTGAATATCTTCAGGGCTGGTGACTCCACAACCTATCTGGACAGACTATTCCAGTGTTTGACCATCTTCAAAGAAAATAAAATTTATTGTGTTCAGATGTCATTTCTTGGTTTTGTTTTCTCTTGTCCTGTCAGTGGGCAATACCAAGAAATGGCTGGCTTCCTCATCTTTATCCCTCACATCAGGTATTTACATGCCTTCTTTTTTCCAGACTGAAAAGTTCCATCTCTCCTGTCCTGGTCCTCCTCCCAAGGGTAAGTCTTGGTCCAAAACTTCCCTCTGGCCTCAAAGGCGTGGCCAGGATCTCTAAAGGACAGTTTTAATGGTAAAGATCTTAACTGGGAGGGAATTTTTCTTTCACAGTTAGTGTGAAGTGTGTCTGGTATCTTCCCTCTATCATTGCCAGAAACCACTTACATGGTTCGGGAGCTACATTTTAACAGGGCCTCGCTATAGGCTTAGTTCATCACAGAGTAGACAGAGGAATACTGCTACTTGAACTGTCACTGTACAGTATGGACTATACTAGAAACAGTTTATTCACCCCTTCAGATTTCAGGCAAAGGGCCGAAAAAGGCATCCAGAACAATGTGGGGACCTGCTTTGGAGCTGGTGATAGCTACATGTGCAAATGATTAAGGAAGGAGTAATGATCAATGCAGTGAGAATTATTAGTGGACAGCTTCCAAATGAGGCAAGTTAATAAAAAAAGGGTCTAATTAAGTCATACTCTCTGTGCCTTATCTCTGCCTGCATGCCTGATGCAAT
>NW_020955514.1:0-3737 GCF_003031625.1 Empidonax traillii
CTTTCCCTTTCCCTTTCCCTTTCCCTTTCCCTTTCCCTTTCCCTTTCCCTTTCCCTTTCTTTCTCATTTCCTCCCTCCCTACCCAGACAAGAGGCAGCATCTTTTATGCTGTGCTGGTGTGGGCTGACTGGCTAGTGGGTTCTTGCCTCTCCTTACAGCTAAGACACTGAAAGTGTTTTTCCTTTTTTGGGACTAGCCTGGGATGTGAAAGCTAATATCTGCCTAAAACTCATAGGATGGCATACCTGGGGATCGCTGCCCCTGTCAAACGGGACTGAAAGTGATTGGTGGGTTAAAAAAATTCTTAATCAGGTCACTGAGATAATGTAGTAGCACTGATTTGGTTTCCTTTGCACACTACTTCTATAAACAGTTTGTAGAAATTGCTTTCCTACATTGCTTATTTATTTTTTAGTGCTTAAACTTGTATGTTTTTCTGCAGCCAAAAGCCTCACTCCAAACATGGGACGTGTCCACTGCTTGGCACTGTGGGATCTGGATTAACCTGTATCAGAGACAAAAGCAACAAAGCTTAGTTTTGGTGCCTTGTCCTCCACTGTGTCATGCAGCTACAGCATCCTGGTTTGGTGGTAGGTGTCTGCAATACAGCCTAGGGTGCAAAGATGACAGGCTCCTGGGGGGTTGACTCCACTCCTGTAAAGCAAATAGAGGCTTTTGGTGGATCTCTTCTGTTTCGGACTCCGCTCAGGGTGGGACAGAAATGGGGACTCCCACACTGCAGAAGAGCTGGGGAAGAGAGGCAGAGAGCAAGAACATGACACACAGGATTATCGGCTTCATATAAGTTCCTGCTACTCTGTTTGAGCAGGGCACCATTAAAACCAGTGCCATAATAAACAGTGCCCTGCCATGGCTCCCAGAGCTCCCCAGAGTGAGTGTCACGGGTTTGCTCCCCTCAGCCTGCCCACATGCAGAGCATGAATCCCACCATGAGATCTACGTGCCCTGATCCTTCCCAAGCCAAATCACAAGTACTGCCACTACTGAGTCTTTATTGCTCGGATTTGATCCCTGTGCTGCTTTTCCAGCTCAGCCTCCACACACCCCATAAGAGAGGATGGGCAGTGCCCTCACTTTGCTGTCATCCCTTCCCTCCTCCCGGGGGGTCATTCCCAGGGGATCGCTCATGGGTTCTTCATTCAGTAAGCAGGGACGGTGTCAAAACGTGCAACGAAGAAGGAACGTGTTCCAGATGCACAAAATGACACTGGGCTTCCTGAAGGCAGCAGTGGACAAGGACAGGGCTATCCAACCTGCCTTGCCTTTGCACCACTAACACTGCTGTTCCCCTCTGCCAGGCAAGCCTGTATTCAGAAAAGTCTGGGCTGCAAGGGAATTACTAACATTTGAACAAGGAGGACAATCTTCTTTCTCAGCTGGGACTTTTTCTGTGACCATATGTCCCTTTTTAGTTGGTATTTTTAAGGCTGAGACCGGACATCTTTTGGAAAACATTGTCATCCAGAAACTGATTTGGGGGCATCCCGATAATAAGTAAAATTTTAAGAATTATGTTCGAGGTAGTCAGGTAAATTTGGCTTGGACAGGCTTAATGGCTATGTCTGCAGCATCCTAAGGCCCCAGTTCTCTACTTCATTCTGGTCAATCAGGATGGGAGAAGATGCCCTCTGTGACTGCTGCTAATTCCCTTGTGTCATGCTGGTGGAGAGATGTTCCCATCTAGGACTCCCGCCCTCCTGACATCCAAGAAAGGTGACATGAGCCCATAAATCCCCTCCCTAATGTTACTCTGGGCTCAACTACTTTACAACTGTCAGTTAAAATTCATTAACTTGATTGCCCAGAGACAAGCAGAGGGAAATTGGAAATTTTGATCCCTTTTTTTCTGCTTGGTTTCTCAGATAAAGGGTGGAAACCTGCGTGATCCCCGAGCTCTGCTGAGCATCCTTAAGTTATGACAAGATCTACTGCTACAACCACAACTCGGTGATAGGGAAAAACAAATTATTTGGGGTATTTTGAAGAAACAGCTGACAGAAGAGCAATGAGATACTCTTTTTTTTCCCCTGTGATGATAAATTTAAAAGTCAAAACAGAAAGAAAAACATTAAGGAAGATTCACAAGCTGCATTTTTCATTTTGATAATGTTAAAAAGCTTCAGATAAAGGAGAGCAAAAGCAGATCATGCTTCTGTCAGTACAACTTGCAACGAAATTGGATGTGTGCTTGTAGGTGCTAATGGCTGCCAGGAGATAGGTTCTGATCTTTCAGTTGTCATACTCTGGATTAAAATTGATAGATGGATTTGGAAACTTTTAAAAGGTAAAATGAAAGGGTCAAAAAAGTCCCAAACCTTGCTATACAGCAGTAGCTGGAAACAGGAGAAACACCACTAGAATAATTTGGACCAGACAGGCAGAACCAACCAAAAATGCTGGGAGACCTCAGTGAATGGATGCCAGTGCCTACTTTTCGGGGTTAATGACAATAATGACGGAAGGAAAAGATAGAGGTGAACATCCCCAGTGATTGTGGCCTTTATAGGAAGAGGAGAGCCTGGGCTCCTCAAGGCATGGAGCTGGCTGGGCAGGCAGGATGGAAAATGTGAGCAAAGAAACTGCTGATGTATTTTCTTCCTGTGCAGGGACTCTGTGAATAGAGAAGATCACACTACGGAAATATCCTCTTCACTCCCCCAGCACACCATCAAAGCTCTGGATGTGCTGGTTAACACCTATGCTGAGAGGTGGAAATTGGATTTTCTTCCAAAGCTCTAGCTGAGAGACTAAACTTCATTCCCTGCACACTTCATTTCAAGGGTTTGAAAGAATCTGAGGGCAGACTTGTCCGAGCTGTTCTGCTTCACTTGGAACTGCTGCTGGTATTGCTGGTAGGGCATCCTCCAGCAGTGTGCCAGCAACCTGCAGGCACGCCATCTCCCACACACAGGGATATCTCGGGCTCCAGTTAGGCAAAACTGGAACCAGTAGAGAGGCTTATCTGCTGTCTGAGTACTGATGTGCAAAAATGTTTCTTTGTAGCTGCTTCAGCAGGCAACGAGGGACAGCAGTGTTGCTTTCTAATGCAGAAAATGGACCACGTTTCATTATGCAAAATGTCAGCTGGCAGAGAAGCAACATTACATGACATAACTGATATTTTAGTGGCCAGAATTCAGTAATGCTTTGTAAAATGCAGGTTATGTTTCAAAAGGCATTCTTCAGAACAGGCTGAAAAAGTCTACTCCAAAGTGAGACAAATTGAGAATCAAAGGAATATTGGGAAAAAAGGTGCTGAATTAGGACCAGTTCAGTAGACATATACATTCTAGCATTCCCACTGTAAGGAACTGACTTTTCTGCAAGATGTCTGCGCTTATGGCTTTAAAGAATACGTTGTTTAAGGACAAGTGAAGATTTTCTAGTAAAAACCCAGTAACCATAAAGCCAAAGGGGTCATAAAATTCCTGAAATTAAATTCTATTTTTCCAACATTTGAGCTTCAGTTTATTTTGCTCTAAACCTCTTCAGCATTAGATACAGTCTTCTCAGTTGAGGCATCTGGCTGTGAAACAAATTCCAGAGGAGGTTAGGTGAAACTAATTTTGGCCATCTAGAGGAAAACCTGCAGTCTTTTGCTTTACAGAAAGCCTTGCTAGAAGAATGATGCTAGTTGCATTCTATTTAGTCCCACCAAGCAATCAGGAATTCTCTCAACCAAAGCCAATAAACTGATAATCTCATCCTGAGAACAT